>NC_053491.1:12924597-13194597 GCF_905171775.1 Rana temporaria
CCTCGTGCACGCGATCGGATTTTCCGATGGGAAAAGTGTGATGGCAGAGGCTGTTGTCGGGAAAATCCATGCGTTTGTATGCTCCGTCGGACAATTGTTGTCAGATTTTCCGCCAACAAATGTGGGATAGCGTGCTTTAACCACTTGAGGACCGCCTAACGCCGATATACGTCGGCAGAATGGCACGGCTGGGCACAGGCACGTACAGGTACGTTGCCCTTTAAGTGCCCAGCCGCGGGTCCCGCGCGCCGCCGCTGGCGCGCTCGCGACCCGGTCCGAAGCTCCTTGACCGCGCACCGCACCTTGACCGCGCACCGATCGGGTCACGGGAGCTGAAAAACGGGGAGAGGTGAGTGTAAACAATCCTTCCCCGTTCTTCTCTGGCTTGTCGCTGATCGTCTGTTCCCTGTCATAGGGAACGACGATCAGTGACGTCACACGTCCAGCCACGCCCCCCCTACAGTAAGAATCACAAACTAGGACACCCTTAACCTCTTTAGCGCCCCCTTCACTGCCAGTGTCATTTTCACAGTAATCAGTGCATTTTTATACCACTTTCCGCTGTGAAAATGACAACGGTCCCAAAAATGTGTCAAAAGTGTCTGATGTGTCCGCCATAATCTCGCACTCACGGAAAAAAAAATCGCTGATCGCCGCCATTAGTTGTAAAAAAAAAATTATTAAAGGGGAGGTTCACCCTAAAAACGACTTTCTAGTATTACATTTGCCCCCCACATTACAATACAATTATGCCTATGATGTTTTTTTGTATGCTGTACATACCTTGGTACAGCTAATTCACCCGTGGCTTCCAGGTTGCGAGTCCCGCGGGAGTGGGCGTTCCTAACATGCTGGTGATTGACTTGATGACCAAAACCGAGCTCCCCCCGTCGCGTAAGCTGCGTCACGATTGCCGAAAGGAGCCAAACGGCAGTGCGCAGGTGCAGTATAGCGCCGACTCGCCGTTCGGCTCCTTTCGCCAATCGTAACGCAGCTTACGTGACGGGGGGGAGCTCGTTTTTTGTCATCACGTCAATCACCAGCATGTTAGGAACACCCACTCCCGCGGGACTCGCAACCCGGAAGCCACGGGTGAATTAGCTGTACCAAGGTATGTACAGCATACAAAAAAACATCATAGGCATAATTGTATTGTAATGTGGTGGGCAAATGTAATACTAGAAAGTCGTTTTTAGGGTGAACCTCCCCTTTAATAAAAATGCCATAAAACTATCCCCTATTTTGTAGACGCTATAAATTTTGCGCAAACCAATCGATTTTTTTTTATACTAAAAATAGGTAGAAGAATACGTATCGGCCTAAACTGAGGAAAACTATTTTATATATATATATATATATATATATATATATATATATATATATATATATATATATATATATATATATATATATATATCTTTTTTGTGGATTTTTATTATAGAAAAAAGTAAAAAAATATTGCATTATTTCAAAATTGTTGTCTCTATTTGTGGGGAAAAAAGGACGCCAATTTTGTAGGGGAGCCACGTCGCATGACCGCGCAATTGTCAGTTAAAGCGACGCAGTGCAGATAAGGGATTTACTGGCAGAAAAAAAAAAAAGATGGCTGACTTCTTCCCCCTGGTCTTTCTTCCAGGGTCGCACGCTCTGCTTGCGATTCACCTTTTTTTTTTTCAGCGCTTTCATGCTAGTTTCTGTTTTTATTCCTTCATAAGATTAAAATCTCGGGAAGATTTGTTTCAATATAAAACTGACAAAAAAAAATTTATAGGAATAAAACAATATTGTTTATTAAATCAAATGTTCACCGCCAGGTGACAGCGGAACTTTTTGCAGACGCGGCATTGTTTTAAATAATAAAGATTTCTTATTTTTAGAATAAAAATGACTTTGTCTAAGCAAAATGCAGCGTCTTGGTAATAAAGCGTCGGAGGAGAAGCTGTGAGGATGTCCTTGGGTGCAGGTGTCTCCGGCCCTAAAAGGAGCCCGGGGCCCCCAACAAACACACCTGAATTTTTTTTTGCATTTGTTGCAGTTTGTTCAATGGGCTCCGAAAAAAGAACCTACCATGTATACTCGAGTATAAGCCGAGTTTTTCAGCACATTTTTTTTAAGCTGAAAAAGCCCCCCCTCGGCTTATACTCGAGCGAGGGTCTCCTCGCTCGAGTGCGTGTAAAGGCAGGCGTCCCAATACTTTTGGTAATATAGCTAGATTCACGTACCTGGGATAGATTCAGATAGATTAGCGGATCTTTAGATCCGCGTAATCTATCTGATTTACGATCCGCCGGCGCAAGTTTGAGAGGCTAGTGCTGTATTCAGAAAGCACTTACCTCAAAACTTGCGGCGGCATATCGTAAATCCCCCGGCGAAATTCAAATTCCGCGGCTAGGGGGAGTGTAGTATTTAAATCAGGCGCACCTCTGAG
Source organism: Rana temporaria (assembly GCF_905171775.1). Classification (NCBI taxonomy): domain Eukaryota; kingdom Metazoa; phylum Chordata; class Amphibia; order Anura; family Ranidae; genus Rana; species Rana temporaria. The sequence continues at coordinate 12,927,026 of NC_053491.1, forward strand.
CCGATTTAACGGCGCGTGCGCCGCCGGCAAAATTTCCCAGCGTGCATTGCTCCAAATGATGTCGCTAGGACGTCATTGGTTTCGGCGTGAACGTAAATTACGTCCATCCGTATTCGCGAACGACTTACGCAAACAACGTAGAAATTCAAAACTCGGCGCGGGAACGACGGCCATACTTAACATAGGATACGCCTCACATAGCAGGGGTAACTATACGACGGAAAAAGACGTAAAAAAAAAAGCGACGGGCGGGCGTTCGTTTCTGAATCGGCGGATCTCCTCATTTGCATATTCGTCGCATATACAAACGGAAGCGCCACCTAGCGGCCGGCGGGAGATTGCAGCCTAAGATCCGACGATGTAAGTCACTTACACCTGTCGGATCTAAGGGAGATCTATGCGTAACTGATTCTATGAATCAGGCGCATAGATCCGACCGACGGAACTCAGAGATACGACGGTGTATCGGGAGATACGCCGTCGTATCTCTATCTGAATCTTCCCCCCTGTGCCTAACGGCAGGCGTAGCATATACGCATATACGCTACGCTGCTGTAAGTTAGAGAGGCAAGTGCTGTATTCACAAAGCACTTGCGTCCTAAGTTACGGCGGCGTAGCGTAAATCGGCCGGCGTAAGCGCCCCTAATTCAAATTGTGAAGAGGTGGGCGTGTTTTATGTAAATAAAGCATGACCCCACGTAAATTACGTTTTGAACGAACGGCGCATGGGCCGTCCGTGGAAGTATCCCAGTGCGCATGCGTCGGATAGAATGCCTAAGATACGTCGAACACTGCCTACGACGTGAACGTAACTTACGCACAGCCCTATTCGCGTACGACTTACGCAAACGACGTAAAAAAGATACGCTTGTTCCGACATCCATACCTTGCATGGGCTGCGCCACCTAGAGACCAGCCGTATCTTTACGCCGGCGTATGTTTTACGTAAACGGCGTAACTAATTGCGACGGGCGTACGTACGTACGTTCGTGAATCGGCGTATCTTGCTCATTTACATATTCGACGCGGAAATCAAGGAAGCGCCACCTAGCGGCCAGCGTAATTATTGCAACCCAAGATACGACGGCGTAGGAGACTTACGCCGCTCGTATCTTGGCCAAATCATTGCGTAACTGATTCTATGAATCAGGCGCATAGATACGACGGCGGCCATTCGGACTTACGACGGCGTATCTGGAGATACGCCGTCGTAAGTCTTTGTGAATCTGGGCCATAGTGTATATATAGATCAGACCAAAATGAGGGAGAAATGAGGAGGAAAGAGGGACTTGGGGCTTTGGGCCAGATTCATGTAGAATCGTGGCGGCGTAACGTATCGTCGATACGTTACACCGCCGCAAGTTTTCATCGCAAGTGCCTGATTTACAAAGCACTTGGGATGAAAACTACGCCGGCGGCCTCCGGGCGCAAGGCGGGCCAATTCAAATGGGCGTGTGCCATTTAAATTAGGCGCGATCCCGCGCCGGACCTACTGCGCATGCTCCGTTTCGCAATTCCCGTCGTGCTTTGCGCGCCATGATGTCATTTTTTCGAACGGCGACGTGCGTAGCGTACTTCCGTATTCCCGGACGTGTTACGCAAACGACGTTAAATTTTAAATTTCGACGCGGGAACGACGGCCATACTTTAGACAGCAATACGATTGCTGACTAAAGTTAGGGCACCCAAAACGACGACTAAATTTGCGACGGGAAACTAGACTAGCGGCGACGTAGCGAACGCGAAAATCCATCGTGGATCGCCGTAACTCCTAATTTGCATACCCGACGATGGTTTACGACGCAAACTTCCTCCAGCGGCGGCCGCGGTATTGCATCCTAAGATCCGACAGTGTAAAACAATTACACCTGTCGGATCTTAGGTATATATATGCGTAACTGATTCTATGAATCAGTCGCATAGATAGAAACAGAGATACGACGGCGTATCAGCAGATACGCCGTCGTATCCCCTTTGTGAATCTGGCCCTTTGTTCTGAATGAGGGACGGTCTCTCGAAATCAGGGACAGTTGGGAGCGATGGGAATATTGGGACCAATCCTCTGCCATGTGATTGCCTTTTTTTTTGGGCACAGCTTCCACATTTGAGGTTCTCTTTGCGCTCCTCACCCAGAGGTTATTAGAGATGTACAGACACCAGTCCGCTGTTAAATATTTATAATGACATCAAAGGCTGGCGTTTTCCTTTTGATATCAGAGGTTGGCTGGATTTCGGCACAATAAACATCAGATTTAGTCATTCCCCCCCCCCCCCCCCCAAGCTGTCCGAAGGCCCTGAATATTTGTTGAGCCATCTCTGCAGACGCCTGATAAAGGTTGATGCTTAAAAAAGGCGCACTTTGCATTTGAGTCGTCTGGTAGGGGGTCGCCACCTTTTCTTCAAGTCAAACCTGAGCACTTTAGCGGCGCACGGCAACTTTTTATTTATTTTTTATTTATTTATCTATTTTTGTATAAACTATACGTATTTTTTTTTTTTGCTATATACTACTTTAAGGACCGAGCCTGTTTTTCAGACTCGGTGTTTACAAGTTAAAAACACGTTTTTTTTGCTAGAAAATTACTTAGAACCCCCAAACATTATATACATTTTTTTTCCGAACACCTTAGAGAATAAAATGGCGGTCATTGCAATACTTTCTGTCACACCGTATTTGCGCAGCGGTCTTACAAGCGCACTTTTTTTGAATTAAAAAATAAGACAACAGTAAAGTTAGCTCAATTTTTTTTTTTATCCATAAAGATTTTATTGAAAGGAAGACAGGTAAATACAATGGTACAAACATATCTTAAAAGGCAACAAAATGAAAAACCAAGTCCTCACAAGAGGAAATATAACAAGATGTTTACAGGAGGGATAAAGGTACACTTTAGGTATGCAATGCATGAATCAGAGAACAGTCAGGGAATCCTTATAAAGCATCTCAACCCTATCTCGCACCCGAAGAAGATGGGCAGTAAAGTAGTTCAGGGGTAACAGTTCCATTTGTTCTCAATACAAAGGGCTTCAGTGATCACCTAAAGACCATACCCAATCTGGAATCCCTGTCTATTGGACTATGTCCCATATTCGCCGTTTGAATCCTCTTGGTTCAAGTGGGGTGGGGGAGGGGGCCGACTAGCGGAGATCCCGTCTACCCTCCACGCCCGGCTTCAAAAGATGAGAAAGAGAGAATGAAAAGAGAGAGAAAGAAAAAGGAAACATAAAGGGGGAAAGAAAAGAGAAAAAAAAAAAATAATAAATAAAAAAAAAAGGGGGGGGGGAGGGGAGGGGAGGGTGGGGAAGCCTTTTTCTTGAAAAGATATATTTTAAAAGGAGGTAGGTGGGGGAGTCCACTACCCTCACCGTTTACATCGCAGCAATCGCGCCACAGAGTGGCAGTGTCAAAAACCAGACATCCGTCGGATATCTCCGTCGGGCTCTCAATTAGCCCGTGTTCCGTATGAGGATTTGGTACTCCGTGGTGATCCGGAATTCGAACCACGTATTCCAGATAGAAGTATATTTGGAGACCTTGTCATGTGCAGTGTTTATCAATTCCTCTATCGCCGCAGTATGGTCAATGCGTGCCATCCATTCTTTGATAGTGGGTGGCATTGTGGCTCTCCAATGTACAGGAACACACAGTCTAGCGGCATTGATCATATGTATCGCTATCGAGTCGCGATACCGCTTCTTGTTAATTTTTGAAAGATGAAGGAGGTATTGTGCTGGTGAAAACTCCAGGGGGAGCGAAGAAACTGCTGTCGTCACGTCATGTACTTTTTGCCAAAATGGTTGAATCAGGGAGCATTCCCACCAAATATGGAGGAAAGTGCCTAAGGCCCGTCCACATCTCCAGCACTTATCCGTTATTGAGGGAGAAAATTTATGTACGATGTCAGGTGTCCTATACCATCGCGTCCTAAGCTTGTATCCATTTTCCTGAATGCTCACACTTAGTGAGCCTTTAAAGATAAACCAATTGATCTTCTCCCATTCTGACCTCACAACTGGTCTGCCCAGCCGGGCTTCCCAGGAGGCCTGTTCTGCCTGGATACATACAAAGGGTTCCCTAAACATGGATGCATAGAGCATCGAGATCACATGCCTCTGAGGCGACTTACTAGAGCATAGCGATTCAAGCACTGTGGGTGATTTCGTGAGACCACCCCTGAACTTTGGAGTATCTAGATAGTGTCTCAGTTGGAGATATGCATATAAGGGAAACTTCTTTGTGAGAGACCTCTTCTCAAGATCTTTCAAGGATAAAAACCTATCTCCTAAGAAAAAATGCTTGGCCAGCATATCCGCGTGTGGCCATTCAGCCTTCAAGAAGCTATCCTCTCGTCCCGGGATAAAGTCCGGATTGCCCCTAATAGGGGTTAGTCTACAATCTGTCTGCGAAACCTCAAATTTATTACACGCCCTCGTATATGCGAATAAGGTCGCCCCTACGATCGGATGGGACATGACATCAGGCATCCAATGTCTCTTGGATATCCAAGGCATGTTTCCGAGTTGCGTTCCTGTTATCTGGTTTTCCAATCGTACCCAGTCCTTACAACGCGTGTGAATCCGCCAATCTACCACATGGGTCAGGTGTGTGGCCCAGTAATATCTCTGCAAATCCGGGAGACCGATGCCTCCTTCTACTTTGGGTAATACAAGTTTCGTCCAGCTAATCCTGGGCGCTTTGGATCCCCAGAGGAACTTCCTACATAGTCTTTTGTATGTGGTAAAGAAAAGGGGCGGGAGAGCGATCGGAATTGTTTGGAGTTTATACAACATACGGGGGAGAACCGTCATTTTCAAAATGGCGGCTCGTCCAAACCAGGAGACTACGGGAGAATCCCATTGCACCAAATCTTGTTGTATAGACTTTAGTTCGGTCGCAAAATTCTTCTCGTAAAGTTCTGAAAGCCTACCCGGGAGCCGAATACCTTAGTATGTGATGTCATCAGATTTCCAGCGGAAAGGGAAATTTTCCTGACAGCGGAGAGCTAGCGATGGGGAGAGAGATACGTTTAGAGCAAACGACTTTGAATAGTTAATTTTCAAGTGTGATATGAAACGAAACTGTTCAAAGACTTGTAGTAAATTAGGTAAGGATATCAGAGGGGAGGAAAGGAAAAGCAATATGTCATCGGCAAAGGCCGCTAGCTTATACTCTTTTTGGGGTAGTTTAACCCCTGTTATGTAAGGATGTGCCCGAATGCAGCGAAGTAAGGGTTCCAGCGTGAGGATGTATAGTATAGGAGAGAGGGGGCATCCTTGTCTGGTGCCGTTGTGGATGGAGAAGGCCTCTGACAGGTGACCATTGACCCGGACCCTAGCTCGTGGGTTTGCGTGAAGAGCTCCAACAAAGGCCCTCAATCTGGTCCCAAGACCCAGAGCTTCGAGAACCGAGTGCATGTAATCCCAGGCCACCCGGTCAAAGGCCTTCTCCGCATCCAATGATAAAAAGAATCCCTCACTGCCTGTGGGGGTAAGCCAATGATGCAAATTAATGGCCTTTATGGTGTTGTCCCTGGCTTCCCTGCCTGGGACATAGCCCACCTGATCCAGACCTACACACGCCGGAACATAAAAGGCTAATCGAGTCGCCAAGATTTTCGAGAAGATTTTCACGTCGACGTTTAGGAGCGAGATCGGCCTGTAGTTCGCCACGTCTGAGGGGTCTTTGCCCTCTTTAGGTATAACTGCGAAATACGCTTCCAACAAAGTGTTGGAGTTGGCAGGGGAGTTCGTTAAGGAATTAAAAGCTTTAAGGAAGCCCGGTGCTAGAAGTTCAGAGAAGCACTTGTAATATTGTGCTGTTAGGCCATCTGGGCCCGGGCTCTTGCCCGGTTTGGTGGCTTTCAGGGCTTCTACCCATTCTTCAGATGACAACGGTGATTCTAATAATTGTCGATCCTCCGCAGACAGTGCTTGGGGACAGTACTTGCTCAGAAAGTCTTTTATCAGGAACTCCCTAGTAGCCGATGAACCAATGCCTTTCTCCTTCTCCCCAATTTTATATAACGTGTTGTAGTATTCTCGAAATTGATGGGCAATATCTTCTGTTTTGGTATGGGTCTTACCCTGTTTATCTTTCAGGTGATGAACAGTAGAGGCCAGAACACGTTTTTGCGTAAACCTTGCTAGTAGCTTACCTGGCTTGTTTGCGTGCTCATAAAAAAGTTTCTGTGATAGCATTATGCGCTTTCGAGCCTTTTTGAACAATTCTTCTCGCAGAAGCGTTCTTGTCTCAGCTAGCTCAGCCGCCACCTCTATAGCTCGGGAACCTTTGTGTTGCGTTTCAAGCCTTGCAATTTTATCTGTAAGTTCCTGAATAAGGGCCATATACTCCCTTTTCCGTCTCGCCGCCATAGAGTAGATGTCCTCTCACCACACATTTGTGTGCTTCCCATTGAGTCATGGGCGACACATCAGGCGTATCGTTATGTAGGAAGTATTCTCCAATTGTCTGTTTCAGAGTAGCCACGTTCGCTACATCTGTAAGTAGGGAGGCATCTATCAATTTTTTTTTTATATTGTGAAAGATTATGTTACGCCGAGTAAATTGCTCCCCGCTCTTGGAGTGGCGAGAAACTTTTACCCTTAAAAATCTCCATAGGCGAAGTTTTTTTGCTAGAAAATTACTTGGAACCCCCAAACATTATACATTTTTTTTCTAACACCCTAGAAAATAAAAATCTTCATAGGCGACGTTTAAAAATAAATTCTACAGGTTGCATGTTTTGAGTTACAGAGGAGGTCTAGGGCTAGAATTATTGCTCTCGCTCTGACGATCGCGGCGATACCTCATATGTGTGGTTTAAACACCATTTTCATATGCGGGCGCTACTCACGTATGCGTTCGCTTCTGCGGGTGAGTTCCTCGGGACGGGGCTCTTTGAAAAAAAAAAAAAATATTTTACTTTATTTTATTAATTTTAATATATATAAAAAAATGGGTCACTTTTATTCCTATTACAAGGAATGTAAACATCCCTTGTAATAGAAAAAAAGCATGACAGGTCCTCTTAAATATGAGATTTGGGGTAAAAAAAAAGACCTCGCATCTCATATTTGGACTTAAATACAATTAAAAATAAAAATAAAAATTGTCATTTGAAAAAATGACAACAAAAAAATTTGCCTTTAAGACGTATGGGCGGAAGTGACCTTTTGACGTCGCTTCCGCACTGCAGTGATATGGAGACGTGACGGGTGGGGGCCATCTTCCCCCTCACTCATCTCCATACACAGCAACGGAGAGGACCGGATTGGCCTGAGGGAGGGGGGGGGTCCCTCTCCCGCCGCCGATAAAAGTGATCTTGTAGCGAATTACGAGTATAATCTGTTCCAGGAGAATGCTTGTAATCCAAAGCACTCGCATATCAAAGCGAGTTTCCCCATGGAAGTCAATGGAAACTAAGATAATTCATTCCGCATTGACTTCAATGACTTGCAATACCGCATTTGGCCAGAGGTGTGGGGGGGCGCCGGAGAGCCTCGGAAATTATCGCGGACAGCTCATCTCGGAAACAGTATTTCCGGCTCCGCTTGGCTCTGCTGGGCTCCGGCCCCCCCCCCCCACTTCAGGCCAAATGCGGTACTGCACACCCCATTAGCTGCTCGTTTTGCGAGACAACACTCTGAGTCCGAATTTTAAAAAAAAGTTGCTTGACTTTCAAAATGCTCGTTACTCGTAAACCGAGGTTCCACTGTAGTTTGTTCTGGCAAAGGTTGAAGTTTTGTGGCGACCCGCGACGCATAGCGGAATCGGGGAGATTGGCGTCATGACCTGAGCGCTTGCTTTGTATTACTTTATTATCTGCCGGGAGCTTTCATAGAAGAAATCGCCATAAATTGCCGGTTGTATGGAAATGTGACACGATCCGTCTGGAGCTCAGAGATACGAATGGAACTCCCACGTGGGGCTAACGGAGCATTTATCTCCCGATTAAAAGAAAAAAAAAATTCTATTGAGGGCAATGAATGGATTTTGACGTTTTTATGAAATATGTTTTTTACTTTTTTATTTTTTTAATAGTGGCAGTTTAGTAAAAGTCTTTTATGACTTGCTATTCCAAGAACAATTCCTATAATTATAACCTTATTATCAAAAGCAGGGATAAGAAACAAAGAGATCTGTAGTAAAAAGCACCATTTAATACACACGTTACACATTGTTAAAGGGGTTGTAAAGGTTTGTTTTTTATTTTCTAAATAGGTTCCTTTAAAGCGGTGGTTCCCCCTTAAAAACAACATTTTTTTATTCCACTGCCCCCCCACATTCCATCACGATTAAGGCACATATTTTTTTTTTCCTGCTGTACATACCTTACTACAGCATATTCACCCGTGCATCCGGGTTGCGAGTCCCGCGGGAGTGGGCGTTCCTCACATGCTGTTGATTGACGTTTTGCCCAAAAACGAGCTCTCCCCCCCGTCGCGTAAGCCGCGTCACGATTGGCGAAAGGAGCCGAACGGCGATGCGCATGCGCAGTATAGCGCCGACTCGCCGTTCGGCTCCTTTCGCCAACCGTGACGCGGCTTACGCGACGGGGGGAGAGCTCGTTTTTGGGCAAAACGTCAATCAACAGCATGAGAGGAACGCCCACTCCCGCGGGACTCGCAACCCGGATGCACGGGTGAATATGCTGTAGTAAGGTATGTACAGCAGGAAAAAAAAAATATGTGCCTTAATCGTGATGGAATGTGGGGGGGCAGTGGAATAAAAAAAAGTTGTTTTAAGGGGGAACCACCGCTTTAAGCTTGTGCATTGTTGGTTCACTTACCTTTTCCTTCCATTTCCCTTCTAAATGTATTTTTTTTGGTCTGAATTTCTCACTTCCTGTTCCTACTCAGTAAGCTTGCCCCCATCATCTGAGCTGTTCTGGGTGGGGGTTAGTCAGCATGCTCGCCCCCTCCCTCCCTTAAGACTACATCCCTGTGGGGCGACGCCCCATCATCCGAGCCGTTCTGGGTGGGGATTAGTCAGCATGCTCGCCCCCTCCCTTGGGACTACATCATTGCGGTGGCGACGCCCCATCATCTGAGCCATTTTGGTTGGGGGTTAGTCAGCGTGCTCGCCCCCTCCCTTGGGACAACATCATTGCGGTGGCGACGCCCCATCATCCGAGACGTTTTGGCTGGGGGTTAGTCAGCGTGCTCGCCCCTTCCCTTGGGACTACATCCTTGCTGCGGCGGCGACGCCCCATCATCTGAGCCGTTCTGGCTGGGGGTTAGTCAGCGTGCTCGCCCCCTCCCTTGGGACTACATCCCTGCGGTGGTGACGCATAGCTAGGGTGACCACATTTCCAAACTGCCATTCAGGGACACCCCCCCCCTTCCTTTTTTGTCACCCCATAGATTTCACTGGTTCATCCTGGGACCTGTAGTTCTTCACTGGTTGGGGGGGGGGTCACATCTTCAGCTCTGAGGGGTTCATGGTGGGACCTGTAGTCCTTCAGTTTTGGGGGTCACATCCCCCCAAAAGTGAAGGACTACAAGTCTCAGCATGAACTCCTAATATCTAAAGATGTGACCCCCCCCCCCAAATTCGAAGAACTACAACACCCAGCATGAAACCCTGAGATCTAAGGGTGTGATCCCATAATTTCACAGGTTTATGTTGGGACCTGTAGTTCTTCACTATTTGGGGGGGGGGGGGGGGGGGGTCTCACATCTTCAGCTCGGGGGGGGGGGGTCACGCTGGGACCTGTAGTCCTTAACTTTAGGGAGGTCACACCCCCCCAAAGTAAAGGACTACCAGTCCCAGCATGAACCCCTGATATCTAAAGATGTGACCCCCCCCCCCAAATTTGAAACTCCCAGCATGAACCCGTGAGATCTAAGGGTGTGATCCCATAGATTTCACAGATCTATGCTGGGACCTGTAGTTCTTCACTATTTGGGGGGGTGTCACATCTTAAGCTCTGAGGGGTTCACGCTGGGACCTGTGTCAGTTTCATTCCGGGACACTGTATTGTCCCAGAGTGAAGGTGCCCGGGACAGACCTGCGGAATGCGGGACTGTCCCGGGCAATCCGGGACACCCTACGCATAGCATACAGGTGATCTGCACCACTTCCAGGGTACCCTCCTCACCCATCAGACATATTCAGCCAATGCAAGAAGGGGGGGGGAGTGGGGGAGGTTATAAAGAGAGAGGGGTGATGGAGAGGCTTTGGAACTCTCCCATGGACGCCATTTTTGCCCAGTCTCTTTCTTATTGGTGAATCCTGAACACCAATCTTACCTGAGGCAAGTGAGGCCTGCATGAAGGCCTCTTGAGCCTCTTAGGGAAAGAGAGACTTGACTGATGGGGGCATGGCCAGGTACTGGACAAGGTGGTGGTCACGTAAGGATTGGTACGTGTAACGGAATGACCCGTGACACCCAAAGACTTTGTGAGGATGGAGGATACTCCTGTGTCAGCGTCACTGATAACTCTTGGGTCTGAGTCCACTCTGTGCCCTTTGGGCATGGAGTGGCAAGGGAATCATAATTCATGTATTACATGAGATAGGACCTCAATAATAGTTCATATTGCAGGATCTTGAGAAATTGCAAGATGTTGGCCCAACCAGTCAATAGTAACTCATTTCTAGTGACATGCTAATTGCATCAGGGCCTGGGAGACAGTCCATTGTCCTTGTGTAAAGGTGTTGTAACGGACAGGTGTTAATCCCAGGTCTGCTTCCATACCTATAATTATGCATACTAAATACTGTTTATGTGTGGAATGTACTTGCGGAGACGGAGTGGGTGAAGGTGTTTTGTTGTTGATTAAAGAGGAGTTCCACCCAAATTTGGAACTTCCTCTTAACCCACTCCTCTCCCCCTTACATGCCACATTTGGCATGTCATTTTTTTGGGGGGGGAGTGGGGGCTTCAGCACGAGTGGGACTTCCTGTCCCACTTCCTCCTTCCTGTAGGCGACTAAGCTTAATCGCCTTCAGGAAGTGGCTGCTGTAGGCGATCGCCTAGGACACGTCACAGGTCCTAGGCGATCTCCTGGCCAATTACGCGGCGCCGGGCCGCGCCGCTCGCGCATTCGCGCAGTGCCGCTCGCGCATGCGCAGTGGGTGCCCGGCCGTGAAGCCGAAAGCTGTCACGGCCGGGTGCCCACACTGAAAATGAAGACGCCGGCTGGGGAGGGGGGGAGAGGAGCGGAGCCCCGGCCGGCGTGTCGCTGGAGCGCTGGAGCAGGTAAGTGCCTGTTTATTAAAAGCCAACAGCTACACTTTTTGTTGCTGCTGACTTTTAATAAACATACAAATGGCTGGAACTCCCCTTTAAGGAATGTTAAGTAATTACCCTTAGTGTGTGATTAGGGGGGGTGGAGATCTCATTGTCCCTTTGAATACTGTCACATGCTTGTACTGTATAAAAAGCTGAGAAGAAACCATTAAAGTTGTCATTACATTTGGAACAAGCACAGAGCTGTGTCTCGTCTTGATTCTGGGAAAATGAAATGGGATCGGGTCCTGTCGGTTGGAGTGTCGATAAGCTGTCGTGACTGGGATGGAAGGTCGTAAACGGTGGTGACCGTTACAGTACGTTTGGGGGATTGGTTGGGCCTGAGCTCGGGTAAAAGGAATTGCCCCAGGGAATTCTGGGTCTTTTTTGCAAGCGTGCTGGGAGGAGTGCTGGGTAGTTTTATGACCTCCTGGATGAGTCGCCGTGGTGGCTCTTGGAGTCATTTTGGTCGGCCGGTCACTCCTGGGAAGGTTCCCCACTGTTCCAAGTTTTCTCCATTTGTGGATAATGGCGCTCCCCCCTCGTGGTTCACTGGAGTCCCAAAGCCTGAAAACTGCAGAACGAGAACATCCCACAAGAGTTGCCGTTTTCGACTTGCTCTGACCTGGTCATCTAGCCATTACAATGAGGCTCTCGTCAAAGTCGTTTAACCATGTAAGGACCGGGGCCTGTTAAAAACATTTTGCTCGAAAATTACTTAGAACCCCCAAACATTATACATTTTTTTTCCTAACCCCCTAGAGAATAAAATGGCGGTCGTTGCAATACTTTACGTCACACTGTATTTACGCAGCAGTCTTAGGCCGCGTACACACGGCCGATCCATCAGATGAGAATGGTCCGATGGACCGTTTTCATCGGTTCACCGCTGAAGCGGCCTGATGGTCTGATGTGCGTACACACCATCAGTTCAAAATCCGATCGGGTCAGAACGCGCTGACGTAAAACACAACGACCTGCTGAAAAAAAACGAAGTCCAATGCTTCCAAGCATGCGTCGACTTGATTCTGAGCATGCGCGGGTTTTGAACCGATGCTTTTGTGTACTAACCATCGGTTTGGACCGATCGGTCAGCGGTCGGTTCGATTTTAAAGCAAGTTCTCTAATTTTTGTCTGAAGGACAAAAGACCGATGGGGCGTACACACGGACGGTTTGGACCGATGAAACTGAACTTTGGTCCGTTTTCATCGGTGTGGACCGATGGTGTGTACGCGGCCTAACAAGCGTACTTTTTTTGGGGGGAAAAAAATCACTTTTTTTAATTAAAAAAACAAGACAACAGTAAAGCTAGCCCATTTTTTTTTTATATTGTGAAAGACAAAGTTACGCCGAGTAAATTGATACCCAACATATCACGCTTCAAAATTGCATCCGCTCGTAGAATGGCGTCAAACTTTTAGCATTCAAAATCTCAATAGGCGATGTTTAAAAAAATTCGACAGGTCGCATGTTTTGTTTACAGAGGAGGTCTAGGGCTAGAATTATTTCTCTCGCTCTAACGATCGCGGCGATACCTCACATGTGTGGTTTGAACACCCTTTTCATATGCGGGCGCTGCTCACGTATGCGTTCGATTCTGCACGCGAGCTCGGCGGGACGGGGCTCTTAAAAAAATAAAATAAAAATCTTATTTATTTTACTTGATTTTGTTTATTTTTACACTGTTTTAAAAAAAAATAAAAAAATGGGTCACTTTTATTCCTATTACAAGGAATGTAAACATCCCTTGTAATAGGAAAAAGCATGACAGGTCCTCTTACATATGAGATTTGGGGTCAAAAATACTTATTTACACTAAAATGCAATAAAAAATAAATAAAAAATGTGACATTTGAAAGAATGACAAATAAAATGTCCCTTTAAGAACTATGGGCGGAAGTGAAGTTTTGACGTCGCTTACACCCTGCTATGGTATGCAGGGCCGCCATCAGGAATTATGGGGCCCCTTACACAGCTTCAGGCATGGGCCCTTCTGGAGCAGAGAACCGGGGGGGGGTGCTGCCGCCTGAAATTGAGAAGCGGGGGGGCTGCCGCGAATTGAGAAGCTGGAGGGCCCTTTACAAAAAAAAGAAGAAATAAAGAAAAATATATATAAAAAAAGGGGGGTAGCCATCCGTGCCCTGGGGACCTCTGGGCCCTTTAATAAAAAGAAATAAAAAATATATATTTATTAATTTTTTTAAAAAGGGGGGTTGCCATCTGGGGCCCTTTAATAATAATATATATATATATACACACACACACAAATTATTGTGTGTATATTGGAAAAAAAGGGGGGTTGCCACCCGGGGGCCCTGGGGACCTCTGGGCCCTTTAATAATAATAATAATAATACAAAATAAATATATATATATATATATAAAAAAATATATATATATAAAAAAAAAAAAAAAAAAAAGGAGGTTTGCCATCTGGGGCCCTGTGGGCCTCCGGGCCCCTGGGAACTTCCGGACCCCTAAAAAAAAGGGGGGTTTGCCACATGGGGCCCTGGGGACCTCTGAGCCCTTTAATAAAAAAAAATATATATAAAAAAAGAAATAAAAAGTAAAAAAGAAATAAAATAATTAAAAAGAAAAATACATTTTTTTATAAAAAAAGGGGGGTTGCCCTTTGGGCCTCGGGACCCTGGGAACCTCTGGACCCCTAAAAAAAAAAGGGGGGGTTGCCATCCAGGACCCTGGGGACCTCCGGGCCCCTTATAGGTGTATTGCCTGTACCCCCTGATGGCGGCCCTGATGGTATGGAGACGAGTGGGGGCCACCTTCCCCCTCACTCATCTCCATACCCAGCCACAGAGAGGGCCCGATCTCCTCCGCCGCCAACCGACGGCTCTGGTAAGTGGCGGAGGGCGCAGGAGAGTGGCGAATCCGCCGCTTGAAGAGATGGATACCTCGGTTGCCTGGTTGGTTTGCCATTACCAAGATATCCGATCTCTTCAAAGTCAAGGCATATATATAGTCGTGCGGCGGTCCTTAAGTGGTTAAATCAACGCATCAACTTCAGGGACAATATGTTCACTTGCTGCCACTTTCAGGTGCCTTTGTAACGGGATAATCAATGTTATTCACTTTACCTGTCGGGGATCATAACGTTATGTCTGATTGGTGGGCAATCCTACGCGTGGCCCCTTTTGGTGATTTCCCGGGGGGCCGCAGTTGTGACTTCCTTCTCCTCGTCGCCGCCGTGTAGTCTGGAAATATTACGAGAGGTGGAACGAGGCTTTAGCTCTGTATTGTGTAAATTAGAGGGTAGATTTGGTGTGATGATGTTGTTATTACTAATTGTTCTAGTGATGAAGCTTCCTCCTCGCTGCTTCCAGTTGATGTATTGCGTCCCCGGCGTGCGGGAGCGCCATGGCGCCCTCAACAAAAGCGCTCTCTTCAGAGGCTCGATAATTGGAGTTTATGAAGCAGCAAAATTGCAGCTTACAACGTTAATTTCATTATGTGACTTTGTGCGGGCATCCTTCTCACCTCCGAGAAATCCGCAGGTTGCATGCGCGGACCGGAGGCGTTACCATAGCAACAGAGCACGGGTCACCTGCCGTTCCTGTCAAAAAAGCAGGTAAGAAGACGGAAGCACCTGGTTAGTCATGAGAACTCTCATTACTCTTATTATCACCTTTTATATATATATGTGGTGACATTGTAACATAATATTGAGGCATCTGATTAAGGCTGCATTCACACTATAACGCTGCGTATTTTGCCACGACAAATTGTGGTGTATTGTACCGCGATTTGCCGCGACAAAACAGGTTGTTTTAACCTTTTTTTTTTACAACACAGTGGGGTAGATTCAGTAACATTTGCGCTTTTTTTACATAGGCGCAGGGCACCGTTTTCGCCCTGCGCCCCCGGAAATTTTCTGCGCTACCCTCGATTCACGGAGCAGTAGGGGGCGGGAATCATTTAATTTAGGCGCTTTCCCACGCCGAGCGTAGTACGCATGCTCCGTCGGGAAACTTTCCCGACGTGCATTGCGGTAAATGACGTCGCAAGGACGTCATTTGCTTCAAAGTCCAGCGTCCAGCGCCATTCACGATTCACTTACGCAAACGACGTAAATTTCAAATTTCGCGACGCGGGAACGACGGGTATACTTTAGCATTGGCTGCCCCTGCTATAGAAGGGGCAGCCTTACGCAAAAAACCGACGTACGCAAACGACGTAAACTGCGAACGCAGGGCTCCCGTAACGTTGTGAATCGGCGTTAGTATGCAATTTGCATACTATACGCTGACCACAACGGGAACGCCACCTAGCGGCCTGCGTAAGAATGCAGCCTAAGATATGCGGGCATAAGAGCCTTATGCCACGCATATCTTAGGCTGCAGTCGGCGTAACGAGGTTCCTGAATCAGGAGAAGTCGTTACGCCGGGGCAAGTAAGCAATTGCGCTGCTTAACTATGGTTACGCAGGCGCAATTGCTCTTTGAATCTGGGCCATTGTTGTCTATGCCGAACGCCGCCTGAAAAAAAGGGTCCGGGACTTGTTTTGAGCTTCAGGCGTACGGCGTTTGGCGTGGAGATGTGAACCATCTCCATAGACAACAATGTAAAATCACCCCTCCAGCGGCACGGGCGTCGGGCGTGAATACAGCCTTACCCCTTCAATACCAGGCATTTTTACCCCCCCCCCCTCCCCTCCTTCCTGCCCAGGCCAAATTTCAGCTTTCAGCGCTGTCACATTTTGAATGACAATTGCGCGGTCATTTTGTTCACACAGATAGAGCTTTCTTTTGGCGGTATTTACTCACCACTTTTCTAAAAAACAAAAACTAAAAAAAAAAGACCCGGACCTTTAGGCAGCTAAAGGACCCGGCCAGTTTTTGCGATTCGGCACTCCGTCACTTTAACTGACAATTGCGCGGTCGTGCGACGTGGCTCCCAAACAAAATTGGCGTCCTTTTCTTCACACAAATAGAGCTTTCTTTTGGTGGTATTTTATCACCTCTGCGGTTTTTATTTTTAAAAACAAAAATAGAGCGACAATTTAGAAAAAAAATGCAATATTTTTCACTTTTTGCTATAATGAATATCCCCCCAAAAAATATATACTTTTTTTTTCCTCATTTTGGGCCGATACGTATTCTTCTACCTATTTTTGGTAAAAAAAAATCGCAATAACCGTTTATCGATTGGTTTGCGCAAAATTTATAGGGGCAGATCCACAGAGATCTGCACCCGCGCAGCTTATCAGAGATACGCTACGCCGCCGTACCTTACCTGGCTTTAGTTCGAAGCCTTAAAGATTTCGCGCCATAAGTTACGGCGGCGTAGTCTATCTCTGGCGGCGTAACGGCACGTAATTCAAATCGGCGATTAGGGGGTGTGTTTCATTTAAATGAAGCGCGTCCCTGCGCTGAATGAACTGCACATGCGTCGTCCCTAAATGTCCCGCCGTGCATTGCGCTAAATGACGTCGCAAGGACGTAATTTTTTTCACATAGACGTGAATTACGTCTATCCCGATTTACGGACGACTTACGCAAAAAAAAAAATTCAAATGAAACGCGGGAACGACGGCCATACTTAACTTAATGGCAATTCTAACTATACGCCGCAAAACAGCAGCTTTAACTATACGCCGGAAAAAGCCGACTAAAGACGACGTAAGAGAATGCGACGGGCGCGCGTACATTCGTGGATCGGCGGAAATAGCTAATTTGCATACTCGACGCGGAAAACGATGAGAACTCCACCCAGCGGACGCCGAAGTATTGCATCTAAGATCCGAAGGCGTACGAAGCCGTACGCCTGTCGGATCAAAACCCAAAGCCGTCGTATCTTTGTTTGAGGATTCAAACTAAAGATACGACGCGGGAAATTTGAAAGTACGCCGGCGTATCAGTAGATACGCCGGCGTACTCTCTTTGTGGATCTGCCCCATAGTGTTTACAAAATAGGGGATAGTTTTATTGCATTTTTATTAATAATTTTTTTTATACTACTAATGGTGGCGATCAGCGATTTTTTTTTCCGTGACTGCGACATTATGGCGGACACATCGGACAATTTTGACACATTTGTGGGACAATTGTCATTTTCACAGCAAAAAATGCTAAAAAAATGCACTGATTACTGTGAAAATGACAATTGCAATTTGGGAGTTAACCACAAGGGGGCGCTGAAGGTGTTAAGTGTGACCTCATATGTGTTTCTAACTGATGGGGGCGGGGCTGGATGTGTGACATCATTGATCGTGTTTCCCTATATTAGGGAACACACGATCATTGACATCGCCACAGTGAAGAACGGGGAAGCCGTGTTTACACACACCTCTCCTCGTTCTTCAGCTCCGGGGACCGATCGCGGGACTCCATCGGCGATCGGGTCCCGCGGCCGCGGAGTTTCGGACTGGGCCGCGGGCGCGCGCCAGCGACCCACGGCTGGGCACTTAAAGAGGACGTACAGGTACGTGCTTGTGCCCAGCCGTGCCATTCTGCCAACGTATATGTGCAGGAGGCGGTCCTTAAGTGGTTAACACATAGCGCCCACTCAATGGGAGCTACATAGCAAAATGTAAAAAATATTGCATTTTTTTTTCAAAATTGTCGCTCTATTTTTGTTTATAGCGCAAAAAATAAAAACCGCAGAGGTGATCAAATACC
Source organism: Rana temporaria (assembly GCF_905171775.1). NCBI lineage: Eukaryota > Metazoa > Chordata > Amphibia > Anura > Ranidae > Rana > Rana temporaria. The sequence continues at coordinate 12,944,894 of NC_053491.1, forward strand.
ACCAAAAGAAAGCTCTATTTGTGGGGAAAAAAGGACGTCAATTTTGTTCGGGAGACACGTCGCACGACCGCGCAATTGTCAGTTAAAATGACGCAGTGCTGTACCGCAAAAAAAAAAATGGCCCCCGGTCATGGCTGAAGTAGTTAAATGCACATCCACACACATGAGTGCCCTACGCGTTGCGGTGAGCAGCCCCTAAAATGTGCTGCTGCAGAAGTTTTAGTGTGAAGAGGTTATATTTGCATTTCTAAGCCGAACAAAAAGACCGCCGCAGACTTTTGATGGGGAAATAATTTGCTCGCTTTCATTTTGATACAAAGTCGTATCGGATTCGATGTCTTCCAAGCTTTCCTCCCACATGTGAAGACTGTGACCCTTTTTTTTCCCGAAGTTCTCCTTCGTCTGAACAGTCGGCCCTCTGATGGTCGCCTTGCATTCTCCATAGGATAGACCTACCCGCTCTCTTTCCCGATCTTCTCCCTGATTTGCATCTAATCCTTATTGAAGTCCGGATCTATTTGTCTCACGCTTGTCACCGGGGAGCGTGAATAAACTGGAGAATAGGTCCGTCCGCGCCGTCCGCCTCCGGAGAGGAGACCCTCCGGGATCACGCGCTGTGAGATGGATGAGGAGCAAAATGGTTGTCACACTTTTCACTTGACAATCTTCTTCTTCTGGTCTCCTGGGTCTTTTCCCCCGTAGAGTCCAACTCGAAGGTTTCCCGCACACTGGAATGAGGATGACCATTCCTATTGCCGTCATTTGTAAGATTCTCCTTTCTATTTTCCTTTTAAAAGTTTAAAACCACTTCCCGTCCGGCCTACAGCAGAATGACAGCCGGGCGGTGGTTCAGTTATCCTAACCGGGCGTCATATGACGTCCACTGGCACGCATCGCGGCTATCAGTCAGTCTGACACACCGCTTATATCAGGTTCCCCATCAGCATCCTCCCCTTACATCAGGGTCCCAAACAGAATCCCCTTTATATCTGGGTCCCCATTAAAGTCCCCTGTCACATCAGATTCCCCTCCTGCATCCAGGGCCCATCATAGTCACCCTTACATCTGGATCTACATCAGACTCCCGCCCTTACGTCAGGTTCCCCCATCAGATTCTCCTTCTTATATCAGATTCCCTTCCTGCATCTGGGTCTCCTTCAGAGTCCTCCTTTTACATCAGAATCCCCATCAGAATCACCCTTACATCAGGATCCCCCATCAGAATCCCTCTTACATCAGGATCCCCATCAGAATCCTCCTTACATCAGGATCCCCATCAGAATCCCCAATACATCAGGATCTCCCATCAGAATCCCTCTTGCATCAGGATCCCCATCAGAATCCTCCTTACATCAGGATCCTCATCAGAATCCCTTTTACATCAGGATCCCCATCAGAATCCCCATTACATCAGGATCCCCCATCAGAATCCCTCTTGCATCAGGATCCCCATCAGAATCCTCCTTACATCAGGATCCCCCTCAGAATCCTCCTTACATCAGGATCCCCATCAGAATCCTCCTTACATCAGGATCCCCATCAGAATCCCCCTTACATCAGATTCCCCTCCTGCATCCAGGGCCCTTCATAGCCACCCTTACATCTGGATCTCCATCAGAATCCCCCTTATATCAGGTTCCCCATCAGAGTCTCCTTCTTGCATCAGGGTCCCCATCATAGCCCCCTTTACATCTGGGTCCCCATCAGAATCCCCATTACATCAGGGTCCCCAACAGAATCCCCCTTACATCTGGGTCTCTATTAGAGTCCCCCCTTACATCAGATTCCCCTCCTGCATCCAGGGCCCTTCATAGTCACCCTTGCATCGGGGTCCCCATCAGAATCCCCCTTATATCAGGTTCTCCATCAGAGTCTCCTTCTTACATCAGAATTCGCCTTACATCTGGGTCCCCATCAAAGTTCCCATTTTACATCAGATCCCCCTCCGGCATCTGGGTCCCCAACAGAATCCCCCTTACACCTGGGTCCCCATTAGACTCCCTCCTCACATCAGATTCCCCTCCTGCATCCAGGGCCCATCATAGTCACCCTTACATCGGGGTCCCCCTTTAGATTGCCCCTTACATCAGGTTCCACCCATCAGAGTCTCCTTCTTGCATCAGATTCCCCTCCTGCATCAGGTTCCCCCATCAGAGTCTCCTCCTGCATCAGGTTCCCCCATCAGAGTCTCCTCCTGCATCAGGTTCCCCCATCAGATTCTCCTCCTTACATCAGATGTCCCTCCTGCATCCAGGGCCCATCATAGTCACCCTTACATCTGGTTCAGGTTCCCCCATCAGAGTCTCCTCCTTACATCTGGGTCCCCATCAGAATCCCCCTTACATCTGATTCCCCAATGGCAGCCACATATAGAGAAACGGTTGATTGGCAGTTGACTTCCCCGGCTCCCGTGGTGCTCAGGCTGGCACAAAGACACATTCTATAGAATGAGAAGAAAAGTCTTGGTTATGTTTCTTTTTTGGGGGGGATGAGTTTTGAGTGTTTCAGCTTGAAGTTGTCAGGCCCCCCCCCCCATTGTACACCATGTAGCCCCCCCCTGTACACCATACAGCCCCCCCCCCTGTACAATATACAGCCCCCCCAGTACAGGCCATGCTCCGGGGCCTACATTAGAGGCCCAGCTTTGTGATTCTCTTGTATGGATCCGCTCGCTCCATTCACTCAATGCTCGGAAAACACAATGAAGACGCTCAGCGGGTTCTTTGTTAGTCTCCCCCCTTGAGCTCCATTAAGTGAAGAATTCCCTGTAAACGCATGTCAGGGGGAGAAAGTGGCTCATTTACTAAATGTAAAGCTGTTTTGTTGGAGGGGAGTGTGTGCTTTTGTGCGGCGCCTGCCTGGAAATCTTGTTTCTCTACAATAGAGGCACATAATGCATCCACAGGCATCATCTCCCTGCGGTCTCTGAAGTGGCAGACATCCAGCGTTGGGGAGAGGGGGGGCGGATAAAGTGCGGCTCATTCCCTCCTTTCAGATCGCTCGTCCGTGTGGGGAGGGGGGAGCGCTCGTAGCTCACAAACACCTGCACCATTCTCACCGCCGCTCACCGAGCCAAACACGGCACAGTGGTAAAAATAGGCAGCCGTGGAGGCGAATGGGAAGCAGACGGGGCCTTGAAGTGGTTGAAGCTGCGAAATTCCGATCCTTCAACTGCCGAACGTCTGAGGTGAGGTGGCGCCATTTGGGATTTTCTTCTCCCGTCCTCAGAAGTAGAAAAGTTCTGCTTTTATAACTCCAATGATGGGACACTATTCCTCTCACTGACACCAATGATGGGACACTATTCCTCCCACTGATACCAATGATGGGACACTATTCCTCCCACTGATACCAATGATGGGACACTATTCTTCCCACTGATACCAATGATGGGGCACTATTCCTCCCACTGATGGGACACTATTTCTCCCACTAATACCAATGATGGGGCACTATTCCTCCCACTAATACCAATGATGGGACACTATTCCTCCCCTGATACCAATGATGGGACACTATTCCTCCCCTGATACCAATGATGGGACACTATTCCTCCCACTGATACCAATGATGGGACACTATTCTTCCCACTGATACCAATGATGGGACACTATTCTTCCCACTGATACCAATGATGGGACACTATTCCTCCCACTGATGGGACACTATTTCTCCCACTAATACCAATGATGAGGCACTATTCCTCCCACTAATACCAATGATGGGACACTATTCCTCCCCTGATACCAATGATGGGACACTATTCCTCCCACTGATACCAATGATGGGACACTATTCCTCCCACTGATACCAATGATGGGACACTATTCCTCCCACTGATACCAATGATGGGACACTATTCTTCCCACTGATACCAATGATGGGACACTATTCCTCCCACTAATACCAATGATGGGACACTATTCCTCCCCTGATACCAATGATGGGACACTATTCCTCCCACTGATACCAATGATGGGACACTATTCCTCCCACTGATACCAATGATGGGACACTATTCCTCCCCCTTTGGAGTAAAAAAAGGTTGGGAAAAGCCGGATCATAGAGCCCCATGCCACGTACACACGAGACGGGAAAAAAAACATGGTTTTCCCGACGGGATTCCGCTCAAGCTTGTCTTGCGTACACACGGTCACACCAAATTCTGACCGTCAAGAATGCGGTGCCGTACAACACTACGACGAGCCGAGAAAAATTAAGTTCAATGCTTCCGAGCATACGTCGACTTGATTCCGAGCATGCGTGTTTTTTTGCACTTTGAAATTGCATATAGATGAACGGTTTTCCCGCTAGGATTTTTTCCCAACGGGAAAAAAAGAGATCCTGCTTTCTCTTTTCTTTCCTGTTGGAAAAACTCCACGCGGTCGGGATTCTCGACTAGACATGTGCACACTTTTTTGCTTTTTTCAGAAATTTTAAAAAAAAATCGTTTTTGTTTCATTCGTTTTTTTTGTTTTTTTCGGAAATTCTTGAAATTTGAAAAATGATTTTTATTCGTTTTTTTTATTTTTTTCGGAAATTCGGGAAATTCCGAATTTTCGAAAAAGCAAAAAACAATAAAATAAAAAAAATATATATTTTTAGAATTTCCAAAAAAAGCAAAAAACTAAGGAAACATAAAAAAATAATTTTCAGAAATTCGGAAATTCTAAAAATTCGGAAATTTCCCATTTTCGAATTTTAGATTTTAGAATTTTAGATTTTCGCATTTTCGAATTTTTTAATTTTCGGATTAAAAAATTAGAAAATTAAAAAATTAGAAATTTTGAAAATTCGAGATTCGAAATTGCAAAATTTGAAAATCTAAAATTTGAAAATCTAAAATTAGATACATTTTCATATTTCGGAAATTCGGAATTTCTAAAATTCGGAATTTCTAAAATTCGGAATTTCTAAAATTCGGAATTTCCAAGATTCGGAAATTCAAAAATTCAGAAATACGAAAGTTTGGAAATTCAAGAATTCAGAAATACGAAAATTTGGAAAATGAAAAATTCGGAAATACAAAAATTCGGAAATTCAAGAATTCAGAAATACGAAAATTTGGAAATTGAAAAATTCGGAAATACGAAAATTCGGAAGTTCAAGAATTCAGAAATACGAAAATTCGGAAATTGAAAAATTCGGAAATACAAAAATTCGGAAATTCAAGAATTCGGAAATACGAAAATTTGGAAATTTAAAAATTCGGAAATACGAAAATTAACGAATTTCTCAAAATTCGTTAAAAAACTAATTCGAAACTAAACGAATTGCACATGTCTATTCCCGACCAAAAGCTCTCATCTGACTTTTTCCGACGGGAAAAACGGTCGTGTGTAGGGGGCATTTCTCTTTGGGGTAAGGCCATTGTCCAGTACTGGAGATCCTCTTTTTTTAGATGTCACTTTCCAGAGAGAAAATTAGATTGTAAGCTTTGCTGGCTAGGGATCGTCCTCACTGAGAAACTTGTGTCCTGAACCAGAAACTCCGACAGAGAATCTTTTTTTCTTTTTATCTAACAGAGGAGAGAAAACTTTGAGCGGGAAAATGACTGCCATTAAACTGCATGTGATGGGCTGAGAGGCAGATTGGTTTACGGGGATCAGTAGATGTTTTTTTCTCTCCTTTGGCCTCTCCAGAGCTTTTTTTTCTACTCTTAATTTCATTTAATTCTTCTGCTCTCAGCTTTGTGTACTCGCTGTAAAAAAGAGCCGAGTTACTAAAAATAAATTATTTTCTTCCCCTGTAAATAGCTGTTCTTACACATAGACAGTAAGTAACGTCTACTAACTGCCAATTCTTCCATCGTTAACCTGAAGCTGTGTCCCTAAACAGTCCTTCAGACATTTGCTTTTCATTCCGAACGCGCCGTGAAGAAATGGAAGTTGGATGTGATTATAATGGGCGTGCATTGTCTACGTTCTTTTACATCCACTTTAATAGGTGAAAGACACATTAGGGAAGCAGAGGAAAACCAGTTATGTTGGTGGAAACTTACCTCTGGGTTGTAAAAAGCAGGTGTTGGTGGGCTCACGTTCCAGGTTAAGTGACCAGATGGAGGGCTCACGTTACAGGTCAAGTGACCAGATGGAGGGCTCACGTTCCAGGTCAAGTGACCAGATGGAGGGCTCACGTTCCAGGTCAAGTGACCAGATGGAGGACTCACGTTCCAGGTCAAGTGACCAAATTAGGGGCTCTGTTTCCTGGTCATCCCACCAGATGGGGGGCTTGAGTTCCAGGGCACCTGACCAGATGGAGGGCTCAAGTTCTAGGTCGCCTGACCAGATGGGGGGGCTCAAGTTCTAGGTCACCTGACCAGATGGGGTGCAAATGTTCCAGGACAAGTGACCAAATTAAGTGGCTCTGTTTCCTGGTCACCCCACCATATGGAGGAGCTTGAGTTCCAGGTCACCTGACCAGATGAGGTGCACATGTTCCAGGTCAAGTGGCCAAATTAGGGGCTCTGTTTCATGGTCACCCCACTAGATAGAGGGCTCAAGTTCCAGGGCACCTGACCAGATTGAGGGCTCAAGTTTCAGGTCACCTGATCAGATTGGGGGGTGGGGGATACATTTCTAGGCCACCTGGCCAAATAGAGGGTCACATGATCAGATGGGGGGTTCAAGATCCAGGTCGCTTAAATAAATGGGGAGTTCAGGTTCCAAGTCATCTGACCATATGATGGGCTCAAGTTCTAGGTCACCTGACCAGATGGGGCGCACATGTTCCAGGTCAAGTGACCAAATTAGGGTCTCTGTTTCCTGGTCATCCCACCAGATGGGGGGCTTGAGTTCCAGGGCAACTGACCAGATGGAGGGCTCAAGTTCTAGGTCACCTGACCAGATGGGGCGCAAATGTTACAGGTTATGTGACCAAATTAAGGGGCTCTGTTTCCTGGTCACCCCACCATATGGGGGATCTCGAGTTCCAGGGCACCTGACCAGAAGGAGGGGGCTCATATTCCAGGTCACCTGACCAGATGGGGTGCACATGTTCCAGGTCAAGTGGCCAAGTTAGGGGCTCGGTTTTATGGTCACCCCACTAGATGGAGGGCTCAAGTTCCAGGGCACCTGACCAGATTTAGGGCTCAAGTTTAAAGTCACCTGATCAGATTGGGGGTGGGGGATGAATTTCTAGGCCACCTGATCAAATAGAGGGCTCAAGTTTCAGGTCACATGATCAGATGGGGGGTTCAAGATCCAGGTCGCTTGGAGTTCAGGTCCCAGATCATCTGACCATATGGGGGTGGGGGGCTGTAACGTTCACCACCGTTTACGACCTTCCATCAACCCACAACAGCTTATCGACACTCCACAATCAGGCAAACGAACACGACCCATAAGAATTCCCCCCAGACACGAGACACACAGCTCTGTTCTGGTTTTAAATGCAAGACCACTTTAATGGTTAGCTCTCAAGGTTATATACAGTTTAAGCATGAAAGGAACAATCAAACTCTCCACCCACACCTCACAATCTGGGGGGACTTCAATACACCTTCAGATGGCTAATTGCTAAACATTCCAGACATCTCGGCGCCGGGCTATAATTATCACTGCACCTGAGGAGTCACATTCCTTCATTAACAGAATTCAAACAAAACACCATCACACAATGAATCCCTCTCAATCCACATCTTTAGACAGACGTGCTGTCTCCGCATGAAAGGTATTCACACCTCTGAGCATCAATATGCTTTAAACAGTGTTATCACACAATGAAAGGCCTTTCAAGAGCCAGCCTTATTTAACATGTCAACAGTCTACACAGAGAGATGAGTCATAGAATAAACCAATACTTTGCAATATCTCCAATTGCAATATAAGCTATCAGTAATGTCCCCTGTCCTGTAATTTAGGATATAATTTCTCAGTCACCCTGTGGCCCTATCGGACATAAGGTGACCCTAGACATAAGAGTTATTAATGATGCTGGCACAGGAGTACCCCTCATCCTTCCAAAGTCTCTGTTTGTCCCGGGTCATTCCGTTACAGGGGCTCATGTTCTAGGTCACCTGACCAGATGGGGGGGCTCGCGTTCTAGGTCACCTGACCAGATGGGGTGCAAATGTTCCAAAATTAGGGGCTCTGACCAAATTAGGGGCTCTGTTTCCTGGTGACCCCACCAGATGCAGGGCTAAAGTTCCAGGGCACCTGACCAGATGAAGGGCTCAAGTTCCAGGTCACCTGATCAGATTGGGGGGGTGTGGGGGCTGAATTTCTTGACTAAATGGGGAGTTCAGGTTCCAAGTCATCTGACCATCTGGAGGGGGCTTAAGTTCTAGGTCACCTGACCAGATGGAGGGGGCTCAAGTTCTAGGTCAACTGACCAGATGGGGGGCTCAAGTTCTAGGTTGCCTGACCAGATAGGGGGGAGACTCAAGTCCTATGTCACCTGACCAGATGTGGCGCAAAGGTTCCAGATCAAGTTACCAAATTAGGGGTCTGTTTCCTGGTCACCCAACCAGATGGAGGGCTCAAGTTCCAGGTCACCTGATCAGATGGGGGGGCTGAATATATAGGCCTCTCAAGTTGCAAGTCGCATATTATCAGATGGGGGGCCTAAGTTCCAGGTTGCTTGAGGCCTGCACAGAGTCCTGACTTCAACCCGATAGAACACCTTTGGGATGAATTAGAACAGTGCCTGACCTCACATACGCGCTTCTGGAAGAATGGTCAAACATTCCCATAGACACACTCCTAAACCTTGTGGACAGCCTTCCCAGAAGAGTTGAAGCTGTTATAGCTGCAAAGGGCGGGGCCAACTCAATTTTGAACCCTACGGACTAAGACTGGGATGCCAATAAATTTCATGTGCGTGTAAAGGTAGGAGTCCCAATACTTTTGGTAATATATTATATGTAATGAAAGCAGAGGGAATTTATTTACACCGGATAGTACAAAATGGCTAGTAAGAGAGGTTGATTATTTTTTTTTTTTTACCTGGAAGCACACAGAAAGCCCTGCTTAACGTGACCTAAGACTATAATGATATTTAGGTGAACGTGGACTTTGCTTTAGCCGAGTGGCAGTGTTCTGTTCTCGCTACACGTTTGCCCCTGGCGTATATGTAGCTCAACATACAGCTTAAACCTTGCATCTGAAATAACCAGACTGTCTGTAACTTTGGATCTTTATTACGATGAACAGATGGTGGCCATATACGAGGCGTATGAATAATGGTGAAACTAGAGATAAACAAATAAATGAACATATACAAATTATATGAACACAAACAAATGTCTACTAGGCATATAGATAAACAGTCTTTATCATACCAGCGATGCTGCCCCAGGAGGATCAAGACTTAGGAAACATGTGGTGCAGGCTTAGCTGACTCCATGTGGACTGTCCAGTGGTGATAGGAAGTGAAGACAGTTTTCAGTAACCCGACAGGAAATGTACATTACCATAGAACATCGCCCATCAACAGTCCTTTAAGAGTGACATCTAGTGGACAATATTTGAACTACAAGTCCAGAAGATATTACTGTATTTCCTTGTAGGCCAAAGGCATGACAAGCAGCATTTCATGGCCACTATGGGGACCGCAGGATTCTGGAGCAATGCTAGCTTGCTGGGATCCCCCCAAAGCTCTCATTAGAGGGCATTTATCCGGAGTCTTCATACATAAATCCATACCTCCCAACATTTAAAAAGTCCACTGCGGGACACTTGTTGAGCGGGGGTGCGAATCGAAGTTGTTGAGCGGTGGGGGGGGGGGGTGCCTCTCACCTGTGCACAGAGCAGGGTGACCACGTGTCCCGGTTTGCCCGGGATCGTCCCGTAATATACATTTTTGTCCCGTGTCCCGGGAGCCTTCAAACCGGGACAATAGAGAGTCCCGGAATCAACTGCCTGCCACACTCACTGCTGCTGCTGTCGCTGTAATTAAATGATTCTAAATCACTGGTTGCTAGGGAAGCCCCGCTTGGCTTGTAGCAACCAGTGACGTCACCGTGTCCCGCTCTCTCTGCGGCTCCGACTCCACCCCCACCTCCTCCTCCTCCAACGGCCAGCCGCGGTTCTTGCTGCAGAGAGAGCAGCAGCATCGTTACAGGGCAGGCAGAGAGACAGTGAGTCACTCACCGTCACCTACCAGTACCGCGGCACAGACCAAGACCTCCTCCTCCTCCCCTCCAGGCCTCGGTTGCTCAGCTGGACTCGATCCGCCGTCCGTCCTGAGTCCCGACCTCCCGCGAGTCCCGACTTCCGCTGCGCCGCGCCGGCCATCCTTGGAGCAGGGGCAGAAAAGGTAGGTGCAGGGGAGGGGGGGGGGGGTTGACCATGCAATGGGGGGAGATATTATACAGTCCAGATTACAATTTGCAGGGGCAGCAGAGGTGACAGTGAGAGAGGGGGGGGGGGGTTGCATGGTGCACCCCCCTTTTCTCTGTCACCTTTGCTGCCCCTGTAAATTGTAATCTGGACTGTATAATCTCTCTCTACCCAGCCCTCTGTCACCCAGTCACTCTGTCACCCAGTCACTCTGTCCCTCTGTCACCCAGTCACTCTGTCCCTCTGTCACCCAGTCCCTCCGTCACCCAGCTCTCCGTCACCCAGCTCTCCGTCACCCAGTCCCTCCGTCACCCAGCTCTCCGTCACCCAGCTCTCCGTCACCCAGTCCCTCCGTCACCCAGCTCTCCGTCACCCAGTCCCTCCGTCACCCAGTCCCTCTGTCACCCAGTCCCTCCGTCACCCAGTCCCTCTGTCACCCAGTCCCTCTGTCACCCAGTCCCTCTGTCACCCAGTCCCTCTGTCACCCAGTCCCTCCGTCACCCAGCTCTCCGTCACCCAGCTCTCCGTCACCCAGTCCCTCCGTCACCCAGCTCTCCGTCACCCAGTCCCTCCGTCACCCAGTCCCTCTGTCACCCAGTCCCTCCGTCACCCAGTCCCTCTGTCACCCAGTCCCTCTGTCACCCAGTCCCTCTGTCACCCAGTCCCTCTGTCACCCAGTCACTCTGTCACCCAGTCCCTCTGTCACCCAGTCCCTCTGTCACCCAGTCCCTCTGTCACCCAGTCACTCTGTCACCCAGTCACCCAGTCCCTCTGTCACCCAGTCCCTCTGTCACCCAGTCCCTCTGTCACCCAGTCCCTCTGTCACCCAGTCACTCTGTCCCTCTGTCACCCAGTCACTCTGTCACCCAGTCACTCTGTCCCTCTGTCACCCAGTCCCTCTGTCACCCAGTCCCTCTGTCACCCAGTCCCTCTGTCACCCAGTCACTCTGTCCCTCTGTCACCCAGTCACTCTGTCACCCAGTCACTCTGTCCCTCTGTCACTCTGTCCCTCTGTCACCCAGTCCCTCCGTCACCCAGCTCTCCGTCACCCAGCTCTCCGTCACCCAGTCCCTCTGTCACCCAGTCCCTCTGTCACCCAGTCACTCTGTCACCCAGTCACTCTGTCCCTCCGTCACCCAGTCCCTCTGTCACCGAGTCCCTCTGTCACCCAGTCCCTCTGTCACCCAGTCACTCTGTCACCCAGTCCCTCTGTCACCCAGTCACTCTGTCACCCAGTCACTCTGTCACCCAGTCACTCTGTCCCTCCGTCACCCAGTCCCTCCGTCACCCAGTCCCTCTGTCACACAGTCCCTCTGTCACCCAGTCCCTCTGTCACCCAGTCCCTCTTTCACCCAGTCACTCTGTCACCCAGTCCTCTGTCACCCAGTCCCTCTGTCACCCAGTCACTCTGTCACCCAGTCCCTCTGTCACCCAGTCCCTCTGTCACCCAGTCCCTCTGTCACCCAGTCCCTCTGTCACCCAGTCCTCTGTCACCCAGTCCCTCTGTCACCCAGTCCCTCTGTCACCCAGTCACTCTGTCACCCAGTCACTCTGTCACCCAGTCCCTCTGTCACCCAGTCACTCTGTCACCCAGTCCCTCTGTCACCCAGTCACTCTGTCCCTCTGTCACCCAGTCACTCTGTCACCCAGCTCTCCGTCACCCAGCTCTCCGTCACCCAGTCCCTCCGTCACCCAGTCCCTCTGTCCCTCTGTCACCCAGTCCCTCTGTCACCCAGTCCCTCTGTCACCCAGTCCCTCTGTCACCCAGTCCCTCTGTCACCCAGTCCCTCTGTCACCCAGCTCTCCGTCACCCAGCTCTCCGTCACCCAGCTCTCCGTCACCCAGCTCTCCGTCACCCAGCTCTCCGTCACCCAGTCACTCTGTCACCCAGTCACTCTGTCACCCAGCTCTCCGTCACCCAGCCCTCCGTCACCCAGCCCTCCGTCACCCAGCTCTCCGTCACCCAGCTCTCCGTCACCCAGCTCTCCGTCACCCAGCCCCCCGTCACCCAGCCCCCCGTCACCCATCCCCCTGTCACCCAGCTCTCCGTCACCCAGTCCTCCGTCACCCAATCCCCTGTCACCCAGTCCCTCTGTCACCCTGTCCCCTGTCCCCCAGTCCCTCTGTCACCCAGCCCTCTGTCACCCAGTCCTCTGTCACCCAGTCCTCTGTCACCCAGTCCTCTGTCACCCAGCCCTCTGTCACCCAGCCCTCTGTCACCCTGTCACCCAGCCCTCTGTCACCCAGCCCTCTGTCACCCTGTCACCCAGCCCTCTGTCACCCAGCCCTCTGTCACCCTGTCACCCAGCCCTCTGTCACCCAGCCCTCTGTCACCCTGTCACCCAGCCCTCTGTCACCCAGCCCTCTGTCACCCAGCCCTCTGTCACCCAGCCCTCTGTCACCCAGTCGCCTGTCACCCAGTCCCCTGTCACCCTGTCCCCTGTCACCCTGTCCCCTGTCACCCTGTCCCCTGTCACCCTGTCCCCTGTCACCCTGTCACCCAGTCCCCTGTCACCCAGCTCTCTGTCATCCAGTCCCCTGTCACCCTGTCCCTCTGTCACCCAGTCACTCTGTCACCCAGTCCCTCTGTCACCCAGTCCCTCTGTCACCCAGTCCCCTGTCACCCTGTCCCCTGTCACCCTGTCCCCTGTCACCCTGTCCCCTGTCACCCTGTCCCCTGTCACCCTGTCACCCAGTCCCCTGTCACCCAGCTCTCTGTCATCCAGTCCCCTGTCACCCTGTCCCTCTGTCACCCAGTCACTCTGTCACCCAGTCACTCTGTCACCCAGTCACTCTGTCACCCAGTCCCTCTGTCACCCAGTCCCTCTGTCACCCAGTCCCTCTGTCACCCAGTCCCTCTGTCACCCAGTCCCTCTGTCACCCAGTCACTCCGTCACCCAGTCCTCCGTCACCCAATCCTCCGTCACCCAGTCCCTCTGTCACCCAGCCCTCTGTCACCCAGCCCTCTGTCACCCAGTCCTCTGTCACCCAGCCCTCTGTCACCCAGCCCTCTGTCACCCAGCCCTCTGTCACCCAGCCCTCTGTCACCCTGTCACCCAGCCCTCTGTCACCCAGCCCTCCGTCACCCAGTCCCCTGCCACCCAGTCCCCTGTCACCCTGTCCCCTGTCACCCTGTCACCCAGTCCTCTGTCACCCAGTCCTCTGTCACCCAGTCCTCTGTCACCCAGTCCTCTGTCATCCAGTCCCCTGTCACCCAGCCCTCTGTCACCCAGCCCTCTGTCACCTGTCACCCAGCCCTCTGTCACCCAGCCCTCTGTCACTCAGCCCTCTGTCACTCAGCCCTCTGTCACCTGTCACCCAGCCCTCTGTCACCCAGCCCTCTGTCACCCAGTCCCCTGTCACCCAGTCCTCTGTCACCCAGCCCCCTGTCACCCAGCCCCCTGTCACCCAGCCCCCTGTCACCCAGCCCTCCGTCACCCTGTCACCCAGTCCCCTGTCACCCAGTCCCCTGTCACCCAGTCCCCTGTCACCCAGTCCCCTGTCACCCAGTCCCCTGTCACCCAGTCCCCTGTCCCCGTCACCCTGTCCCTGTCACCCAGCCCCCTGTCACCCAGCCCTCTGTCCCCTGTCACCCAGCCCTCTGTCCCCTGTCACCCAGCCCTCTGTCACCCAGCCCTCTGTCACTCAGCCCTCTGTCCCCTGTCACCCAGCCCTCTGTCCCCTGTCACCCAGCCCTCTGTCACTCTGTCACCCAGCCCTCTGTCACTCTGTCACCCAGCCCTCTGTCACCCAGCCCTCTGTCACCCAGTCCCCTGTCACCCAGCCCTCTGTCACGGGCCCGCTGATTTCATGATACGCCCCTGCCCCCAAAACTGGCAAAAAAATTAGTAAAAAAACGTATTTTTTTTTGGGGGGGGGGGGGTGTCCCTGAATGGCAGTTTGGAAATGTGGTCACCCTAGCACAGAGTGTCTCCTCCCTCAGCTGTCATCCACCCGCCGCTACGGTTCCTCCTCCTACAGTACTGCCCATTCAGCTCCGCTCGCCTCCTCCTACAGTACTGCCTGCCCAATCAGCTCAGCTCGCCTCCTCCTACAGTACTGCCCAATCAGCTCCACTCGCCTCCTCCTACAGTACTGCCCAATCAGCTTTGCTCGCCTCCTCCTACAGTACTGCCCAATCAGCTCCGCTCGCCTCCTCCTACAGTACTGCCCAATCAGCTCCCCTCGCCTCCTCCTACAGTACTGCCCAATCAGCTCCCCTCGCCGCCTCCTACAGTACTGCCCAATCAGCTCCGCTCGCCTCCTTCTACAGTACTGCCCAATCAGCTCCGCTCGCCTCCTCCTACAGTACTGCCCAATCAGCTCCGCTCGCCTCCTCCTACAGTACTGCCCAATCAGCTCCGCACGTCTCCTCCTACAGTACTGCCCAATCAGCTCCCCTCGCCTCCTCCTGCAGTACTGCCCAATCAGCTCCGCTCGCCTCCTCCTACAGTACTGCCCAATCAGCTCCGCTCGCCTCCTCCTACAGTACTGCCCAATCAGCTCCGCTCGCCTCCTCCTACAGTACTGCCCAATCAGCTCCGCTCGCCTCCTCCTACAGTACTGCCCAATCAGCTCCGCTCGCCTCCTCCTACAGTACTGCCCAATCAGCTCCGCTCGCCTCCTCCTACAGTACTGCCCAATCAGCTCCGCTCGCCTCCTCCTACAGTACTGCCCAATCCGCTCCGCTCGCCTCCTCCTACAGTACTGCCCAATCAGCTCCGCTCGCCTCCTCCTACAGTACTGCCCAATCAGCTCCGCTGGCCTCCTCCTACAGTACTGCCCAATCAGCTCCGCTGGCATCCTCCTACAGTACTGCCCAATCAGCTCCGCTCGCCTCCTCCTACAGTACTGCCCAATCAGCTCCGCTCGCCTCCTCCTACAGTACTGCCCAATCAGCTCCGCTGGCCTCCTCCTACAGTACTGCCCAATCAGCTCCGCTGGCATCCTCCTACAGTACTGCCCAATCAGCTCCGCTCGCCTCCTCCTACAGTACTGCCCAATCAGCTCCGCTCGCCGCTTCCTACAGTACTGCCCAATCAGCTCCGCTGGCCTCCTCCTACAGTACTGCCCAATCAGCTCCGCTGGCATCCTCCTACAGTACTGCCCAATCAGCTCCGCTCGCCTCCTCCTACAGTACTGCCCAATCAGCTCCGCTCGCCGCTTCCTACAGTACTGCCCAATCAGCTCCGCTCACCTCCTCCTACAGTACTGCCCAATCAGCTCCGCTCGCCTCCTCCTACAGTACTGCCCAATCAGCTCAGATCGCCTCCTCCTACAGTACTGCCCAATCAGCTCCGCTCGCCTCCTCCTACAGTACTGCCCAATCAGCTCCGCTCGCCTCCTCCTACAGTACTGCCCAATCAGCTCCGCTCACCTCCTCCTACAGTACTGCCCAATCAGCTCCGCTCGCCTCCTCCTACAGTACTGCCCAATCAGCTCCGCTCGCCTCCTCCTACAGTACTGCCCAATCAGCTCCGCTCGCCTCCTCCTACAGTACTGCCCAATCAGCTCAGCTCGCCTCCTCCTACAGTAATGCGCAATCAGCTCCGCTCGCCTCCTCCTACAGTACTGCCCAATCAGCTCCGCTCGCCTCCTCCTACAGTACTGCCCATTCAGCTCCGCTCGCTTGTTGAGCGGAGGGGGGGGGGGGGGTTTGCTTGCAGTTTGTTCCTCAGTGCGGGAAAATTAACCCTTTCGCGGGACTGCGGGAATATGCAGTCAGTGCGGGAAAATCCCGCAGAATCCGTGCTTGTTGGGAGGTATGATAAAGCCATGGCTGGTTTTGGAACTCCCATAATGCACCGTGTTTTCCCTGATGCCGGCACCTTGACGTGCTTCACTGTCTTTTTTTGGAGCCGTGCCTCCGTTTGTCAGATTGACACATTAATTCTCCGGCACAACAAGCCCGGAGAACCTCTAGGAGGGATTTTACTGAACCATCTGTGGGAGAGAATAGATTGTTTATTTTCCTTCCTCTTGGAACATAAAGTACTAATAAGACGTTGAATTAACACCGGCAACGCCAGCTGTTTGCAAAACGCACCCATGCTCCTCGCTCCTCGCTGCTCGCGGCTCCGTGAGCGACTGGGAAGAGTTGGCCTGGGTTCAAGAGGATGATGTCTGCAGTGACTGTTAGTCTGTATGTCATCTCTATTAATGTAATTGAACTTGCTGGTAATGTAATGTAATGGGATTCCATGTCACCTGTAGCTGCACTCACAGATCAGACATGGACGTGTGGTCAATCTCCTGACAAGGTGACGTGGAGACGTCTGTGTTCAGCTGAGAATACGTGGAATATTTCTTATGGTCAAAAGTAACCGCGCTAGGGCAGGGCTGGATGGGGACAAAAATTTGGCCCTGAACTTCATCCAGACTGGCCCACTTTGACAGGTCTCTCCTATGGCGGTTGGACAACTCGCGCCCCCCCCCCCCCCCCCGGCCACCCAAGCCCCCTCTCCCCCTTCACTAGCCGCTAGCCATTCTACTTTATTAGAGTAGAACGGCTGGTACTGGTACTCTTATAGGCAGTACCAGTGGGGAAGCTAGACATTATTTCACCCGGGGCAAAGAATCAGTTCAGTCCCCCCCCCCATGGGTCAAGATTAGGCAGAAGCGAGAAACTCCCAGGCCATAGCTGTTGAGTCAGCTGTCTGTCCCCTCCCCCGTGCTCCTTCTGGTCCCTCTGTACGTAACGCACTCCTGAACTCTGCATTCTGTAAATAGCGTAATCCTGAACTCTTTATTTACACATCCATGCCGCTGGCCGCCGTTATTTACATATGAATGCGCCCGTTATTTGCATATGAATGACGGTTATTTACATGTAAACACAGGGGGCCAGATTCACATAGATTCCGGCGTAGCGTAAGCTATTTACACTACGCCGCCGCAACTTAGTGGAGCAAGTGCCATATTCTCAAAGCACTTGCTCCGTAATTTGCGGCGGCGTGGTGTAAATGGCCCGGCGTATCCCCGCGTAATTCAAAGGGGGCGGCTTGTATTTAAATTAAGCGCGCCCCCGTGCCGATCGAACTGCGCATGCGCCGGGCTGAAAAATAGCCCAGTGCGCATGCTCCAGCTCACGACGGAAAACGTCAATGACGCCGACGTGAGCGTCATTGACGTAAAGTCGTATTCAAGAACGGCTTAGTAAAACGACGTACCCGACGGAAAAAGACGACGCGGACCCGACGCCATACTTAACATGGCATACGGCGGACTGGCGTAAGGTTACCCCTCATATAGCAGGGGTAACCTTACGCTTACGGAAACGACGTAAACGATGACGACGCGGCGCAAATTTGTTCGGGAATCGGCGTATCAGGCTCATTTGCATAGTCCAATGAGACCTGAACGTAAACGCCACCTAGCGGTAAGCGTTGAATTGCATTTAGGATCCGACGGTGTAAGTGACTTACACCAGTCGGATCCTAGCCTAATTCTGGCGTATCTTGTTTTGAGAGTACAAAACAATGATACGCCGGCGGGAATTTCGAATTACGCCAGTGTATCTGTAGATACACCAGCGTAATTCTTTTGAGAATCTGGCCCAGGGTCTGCAGGTGAGTCATCTATACACAACAATAGGGCAGAGCTGGGCACCATTAGTAGCAGCACTTCAGACTGAGATATCAGGACACAGCACAGAACTAAAACTTCAAGGGAATTTAAACTGGGATAGTTTGCAAGTATGAGGCAGCCCCACAACAATGACAGGGCCCAGGGCAGCTGTCCCCTTTGCCCTCCCTTAAAGACGGCCCTGATTGTATTCTCCTTTCCACACAGGAACAGCCTGGAACATTAATGGCAGGTCTTGATTGGCGGGGGGGGGGGGCGTGTTTAGTGATGAGGACACTTTTCTCTGCACTAAAGTTAAATTCATACTTTTATAATCTCAAATAAAACATGGCCTGGTCAAAAAAAAAATACCTAATTGATTTATTTTTTTGTGCGGCAGTACATCTCATTTGGCATGTTTTTCTGATATCGATCAGTATTGATTAGGGGGTGTCTGTCCGGGTTCACGCTGAGATGCCATCAGCAGATCCGGCGTGATATTCTGAGCTTGGTCCTTTTTGAATTGTCACATTAAAAAGCAGGAAATAATGTCCCCTTTTCCCCGTTGATATCATTCAAATAAAAGACGTGAACAGGAGCTCAGAGTGGAGGAAGAGAACCCACTAAGAAATCAATAGCCATACTTTCTGTGTTGCTGCAGTTGGAAGTGTGTCTATATATAGTGGGAGGTCAGGGGGGGGGTCTATTCTCTGATAAAAGGGACTTTATATAACAGGTCCTGGTATAAAAGGCTAGTAAAAGGGCGCAAAGTGCGACATTGTCACAACGTGAAACAGGCTTTCTACAGAATGTTACAATTTAGATAAACGCTAAAGATGAATTCCAGTCAGTGCCGAATTTAGACCTGGGGGGGGGGGGGCATGTCATATTTGGGTGCCCCTCAGCATTGCCGCCATCAGGGGGGGGGGGTACAGGCATTAATAGCTAGATTCAGGATGGCGAGCGCATACTTGCGGCGGCGTAGCTTATGGCATTTAGGCTACGCCGCCGTAAGTTAGCGAAGGCAAGTACATGATTCACAATGTACTTGCCTGCTAAGTTACGGCGGCGTAGCCTAAAGCGGGCGGGCGTAAGGGCGCCTATATCAAAATATCAAAATCCTCAAAGAATGCGCGCCGTAAGTTACGGCGGCGTAGTGTATCTTTGGCGGCGTAAGGGCGCGCAATTCAAATCGATGTGATGGGGGCGTGTTTTGTGTAAATACGTCGTGACCCGACGTAAAGAACGTCTTTTTTAACGGCGCATGCGCCGTCCGTGGGGGTATCCCAGTGCGCATGCTCGAAATTAAACCGGAACAAGCCAATGCTTACGACGGCGACGTCATTCTACGCAAATCCCTATTCGCGAACGACTTACGCAAACGACGTAAAAAAAAATTCACATTTCGACGCGGCAACGACGGCCATACTTAACATTGAGTACGCCACCATATAGCAGCGATAACTATACGCCGGAAAAAGCCGAACGCAAACGGCGTAAAAAAAATTCGCCGGCCGGACGTACGTTTGTGGATCGCCGTATCTAGCTAATTTGCATACTCGACGCGGAATTCGACGGAAACGCTACCTAGCGGCAAGCGTAAATATACACCTACGATCCGACGGCGTACTAAGACGTACGCCTGTCGGATCGATCCCTTATTCCGTCGTATCTTGTTTTGTGGATACAAAACAAAGATACGACGCGGGAACTTTGAAATTACGCGGCGTATCAATGGATACGCCGGCGTAATTTCTTTGTGGATCTGGCCCTATAACTTTTGCTCCAACCAATCAATGAACGCTTATTGGGATTTTTTTTTCACCAAAAATAGGTAGAAGAATACGTAGCGGCCTAAACTGGGGATTTTTTTTTTTTATATATATATATTTTTGGAGATATTCATTATAGCAAAAAGTAAAAAATATTGGCCCAGATTCAGGTAGATCCGCGCAATATTTGTGTGGGCAAAGGGCAACGATTTTTGCTCTGCGCCCACGCAAATATTTCGATTTGCCCGCGATTCACGGAGCAGTAGCTACGTAAATTGCGCGGGCGCTATGCTAATTAGCCCGGCGTAAGGGCGCCTAATGTAAATGATCCCGCCGGGGGCGGGAATCATTTAAATTAGGCGCGCTCCCGCGCCGAGCGAACAGCGCATGCTCCGTCGGGAAACTTTCCCGACGTGCATTGCGGCAAATGATGTCGCAAGGACGTCATTTGCTTCTAAGTGAACGTGAATGGCGTCCAGCGCCATTCACGAATCACTTACGTAAACAACGTGAAATTTAAATTTCACGAGCGGGAAGGGCGGCTATACTTTAGCATTGGCTGCCCCTACTATTAGCAGGAGCAGCCTTACGCTAAAGTCGCCGTACGGAAACTCCGTACCTTGCGTGCGCAGGGCCCGCGCAACTTTTGTGAATCGGTGGTAGTATGCAATTTGCATACTATACGCCGATCACAATGACCGCGCCCCCTAGCGGCCAACGCAAGAATGCAGCCTGAGATATGAAGGCATAAGGAGGCTTATGTCTGTCATATCCTAGGCTGCAGTCCGCGTAGCGATGTTCCTGAATCAGGGGCATTCGCTACGCGGGAGCAAAACAGCTATTGCGCCGCGCAACCTATGGTTGCGCGGGCGCAATAGCTTCTTGAATCTGGGCCATTGCCTTTTTTTTTCAAAATTGTCGCTCTATTTTTGTTTATAGTGCAAAAAAAAAAAACACAGAGGTGATCAAATACCACCAAAAGAAAGCTCTATTTGTGGGAAAAAAAGGACGTCACATTTGTTTGGGAGCCACGTCGCACGACCGCGCAATTGTCTGTTAAAGCGACGCAGTGCCGAATCGCAAAAAAAATGACCCCGGTCATTTGGCAGCCAAATGGTCCAGGGGCTGAAGTGGTTAAATAATCTAGTGCAGATAGCAGTGCGGCTAGATGGGCAGATCTTCTCCCGTGTGTACGAGATCTGCCAGCTCTTTGCATTGATCACCGAGCACCCAGAGCCCTGGCACTTTGCCCGTCCTCCTCGCTCGCTGCTTTCTGCAGAGACTTGATAAAATATTGTTGGTCGGGAGGAATGGCAATTAATCACACATAAATATTCATACTGGGATGCAGTTAAAGCCCAACTCCAGCCAAAACGTTCTGTTTGTAGACAGTTATAAAGGGTTGGAACCTCTGCCACCTTTTTTTTTTCTGGTGTCTGACAGGGGTCCTCAAACTTTCTAAACAAAGGTCCAGTTTACTGTCCTTCAGGCTTTAGGGGGGCCGGAGTGTGGTCAGTGGGAGTAGAAAATGTTCTGTGTCAGTTGGTGTAAACAATGCCAAATCTGTAGTGGGAGGAATAGTGACCCATCATTGGTATCAGTGGGAGGAATAGTGTCCCATCATTGGTGTCAGTGGGAGGAATAGTGACCCATTATTGGTGTCAGTGGGAGGAATAGTGCCCCATCATTGGTGTCAGTGGGAGGAATAGTGTCCCATCATTGGTGTCAGTGGGAGAAATAGTGCCCCATCATTGGTGTCAGTGGGAGGAATAGTGTCCCGTCATTGGTGTCAGTGGAAGGAATAGTGCCCCATCATTGGTGCCAGTGGGAGGAATAGTGTCCCATCGTTGGTGTCAGTGGGAGGAATAGTGTCCCATCATTGGTGTGAGTGGGAGTAATAGTGTCCCATCATTGGTGTGAGTGGGAGTAATAGTGTCCCATCATTGGTATCAGTGGGAGGAATAGTGCCCCATCATTGGTATCAGTTGGAGGAATAGTGTCCATCATTGGTATCAGTGGGAGGAATAGTGCCCCATCATTGGTGTCAGTGGGAGGAATAGTGTCCATCATTGGTATCAGTGGGAGGAATAGTGCCCCATCATTGGTGTCAGTGGGAGGAATAGTGTCACATCATTGGTGTCAGTGGGAGGAATAGTGTCCCGTCATTGGTATCAGTGGGAGGAATAGTGTCCATCATTGGTATCAGCGGGAGGAATAGTGCCCCATTATTGGTATCAGTGGGAGGAATAGTGCCCTATAATTGGTATCAGTGGGAGGAATAGTGTCCCATCATTGGTGTCAGTGGGAGGAATAGTGCCCTATCATTGGTATCAGCGGGAGGATCAGTGCCCTATCATTGGTGTCAGTGGGAGGAATAGTGTCACATCATTGGTGCCAGTGGGAGGAATAGTGTCCCATCGTTGGTGTCAGTGGGAGGAATAGTGTCCCATCATTGGTGTGAGTGGGAGTAATAGTGTCCCATCATTGGTGTGAGTGGGAGTAATAGTGTCCCATCATTGGTGTCAGTGGGAAGAATAATGCCCAATCATTGGTGTGAGTGGGAGGAACAGTGCTCCATCATTGGTGTCAGTGGGAGGAATCGTGCCCCATCATTGGCACTATTCGCCCACCAGACCCCCCACCAGCCCTGTACTTACCCCATCTAGATCGCGGTTTTTCTGGCTTCCCCCCTCCCCCTGCGTCTCCTCCCGAGTCCCGGCGGTCGCTTCTCCTTCCAGCCAATCGGGTCTTAGGACTCCCGGACAATCAGGTCTAAGGACCCATTTCCTGATTGGCCTGGGAGGAGAAACACAAAGACATTCGCGAAAATTAACTTGCTATTGTCACACAATAGCAGTGCTCTGCGCCCCGAGACCACCCTTTATTGAAGCCAATTAGAGCCTCAGACTGTAATCATGTGCTTCCAAAAAAAAAAAAAAACATTGGAATCCATAGGTCCGGTGCCCAGCATGTAGCTTAGGGGGCCGGCCTCATGGATTAGGGGGGCATAGCCCCTGCGTCCCGTATGATCGGCCGCCACTGCCCTAATGTTTGATAAACCTGAATGCATCCAAACGCTAGTCGCATTTAGCGCTTGAGCGTTCATTCATTTTTATGAACCAAGCCAATAAAATGAATGAACGCCGAAATGCCTAATGCGGCGGAACGCATCTAAATGCAGATTTAGGTACGTTTTTTAACTCTGCTTTTCTTCCGTGATCTGAAGGGTGCAGCAAAAGGCCCAGTGTGTGTGTGTGAGGCCTTGTAGGTTGCACTTGGTGGCATTGCGGGTGATGGTGGGGATGCCCTCCATGTGCCATTTTTTGTGAATAGGGTTGCCACGTTTTCTTAAAGCCAAAGCCGAACACTCAGTGCCGATCCTAACCTCCCTGGGGCCCTAAGCAAAATGACATGTCACATTAAATTTAAGAGGCGTGGCGGGGCGCTGCCGTCAGTGAGGGGGTGTTCTGCTGTCGGAAATGACATCTTACATTAAAGTGAGAAGCGGGGGGTGCTGGTTTCTTACCTCTTCTCCCATGCAGCCAGCGAGTTGAGAAGCGGGGTGAGGGGCCAAAAATGACTTCTCACCAGGCGGGGCCCCTAGTAATTTGGGGGGCCCTTCGCAGCTTTGCGGGGCCCTAAGCGGCTTGCATATAGTGAGCCTATAAGGCGAATCGGCCCTGCGAACACTTTAGTGGTCTGGGACACCTTTGGGTTCCCCCCCCAAGGATTATAGTAATGGGTTTCATATAGCGTGCCGTAGTGAGCGGTGGGTGTGACCAAATTGCTCTTGCTGACATCATCGCTCTGCCCCCTCCCCCCCATATTGATGTCGAACTTGCCCTCCAAGACAGCCTTTCGCAGCTCCCGGACAGCAACAGATTTGAGTGGAACTATCTTGGTTACCTTGGGGAGCCACAGCCAGGTCTGAATAATGTGTCCGGGTGTCAGTCCGCCTGAAACCCGGACACACAATTAAAAACCTGGACCCGGATTCTCAGAGGACTTACGACGGCGCAGCGCCATGTACGCCGTTGTAAGTCCTAATCCGAGCCGTCGTATCTATGCGCCTGATTCATAGAATCAGTTACGCATAGATATCCATTAGATCCGACAGGCGTAAGTCTCTTACGCCGTCGGATCGTAACTGCATATTTTTTCTGACCGCTAGGTGGCGCTTCCGTCGAATTACGCGTTGAGTATGCAAATTAGCTAGATACGCGAATTCCCGAACGTACGCGCGGCCGACGCAGTAAAGTTACGACGTTTACGTTAGGCTTTTCCCGGCGTATAGTTGCCCCTGCTTTATGAGGCATAAGTGCGGCGTACCAATGTTAAGTATGGCCGTCGTTCCCGTGTCGAAATTTGAAAAAGTTACGTCGTTTGCGTAAGTCGTCCGTGAATGGGGCTGGACGTCATTTACGTTCACGTCGAAACCAATGACGTCCTTGCGGCGTACTTTGGAGCAATGCACACTGGAAAATTCCACGGACGGCGCAAAACGTCAATCACGTCGGGTCACAGTAGTTTTAAATAAAACACGCCCCCTGATCCAAATTTGAATTAGGCGGGCTTACGCCGGCCGATTTACGCTACGCCGCCGCAACTTACGGAGCAAGTGCTTTGAGAATGCAGCACTTGCCCGTGTAAGTTGCGGAGGCGTAACGTAAATCAGATACGTTACGCCTGCCCAAAATTGCGTGGAGGTACGAGAATCTGGGCCCTGGACTGTCCAAGTGAATCCCGGACAGGTGGCAACCCTAAATGTGAATAGTCCATGTGAGTAGTAGCGATGCACATATCACCAATCATACAAATGTTTATCCGTTTTTTATTCTCATTGCGCTATTTGTATATTACAGAAATATTGTATTATTCATTTCCGGCGTGCGTCGCTTCTCTCGCACCTTGCTGGCAAAACCTTGTGTTTGTGAGAGTTTAAAATAGATTTCTTCTCCTCCTCCGTTAAAGAGTCGCCATTGAAAGCCTGAGTACTGGATATAATAAGCACTTCAAAGACGGGTCAGGAGGGAAGGTACAGGAAATGGTAGCTGGCGGTGATGGCGCCGGGAATGAAATGCGCACTAAATAAAGAGCATCGCTCATCTCCATAGGACCCAACACATCTTATTATGTTTTCTCTTTCTGGAAATAATACAAGAAGAGATGGATGAGGGAAGACGCCGACATCGCCGCGCACATTTATCCCCAACGGTTCACTTTTCACTCTTTACAACGTTCAACTTTTTCAGTCCAGGAGGAAAGTTAAAGGAGAGCCAATCCCGCTTGGTAAAATCTCGAAAAGCTTCAACCACTTCCCCACCCGACCAATCCTGGCACTTCTCTCTTACATTTAAAAAAACATTTTTTGCTAGAAAATTACTCAGAACCCCCAAAAATATTTTGTATATATATACAGTGGGGATGGAAAGTTTGGGCACCCCAGGTAAAAATTTGTATTAATGTGCATAACGAAGCGAAGGAAAGATGGAAAAATCTCCAAAAGGCATCAAATTACAGATGAGACATTCTTATAATATGTAAAAAAAAAAGTTAGATTTTATTTCCATCATTTACACTTTCAAAATGACAGAAAACAAAAAAATGGCGTCTGC
The DNA here is from genome assembly GCF_905171775.1 of Rana temporaria. Classification (NCBI taxonomy): domain Eukaryota; kingdom Metazoa; phylum Chordata; class Amphibia; order Anura; family Ranidae; genus Rana; species Rana temporaria. The sequence continues at coordinate 12,970,124 of NC_053491.1, forward strand.
AAAAGTTTGGGCACCCTGCAGAGTTAATATCTTGTACTGCCCCCTTTGGCAAGTATCACAGCTTGTAAACGCTTTTTGTAGCCAGCCAAGAGTCTTTCAATTCTTGTTTGAGGGATCTTTGCCCATTCTTCCTTACAAAAGTCTTCCAGTTCTTTGAGACCTCTGGGCTGTCTGTCACACACTGCTCTTTTAAGGTCTATCCATAGATTTTCAATTATGTTGAGGTCAGGAGATTGTGAAGGCCATGGCAAAACCTTCAGTTTACGCCTCTTGATGTAATCCCCCGTGGATTTTGAGGTGTGTTTAGGATCATTATCCATTTGTAGAAGCCATCCTCTCTTTAACTTCAGCTTTTTCACACATGGCATCAAGTTACCATCCAAAATTTGCTGAAATTTTATTGAATCCATTTTTCCTTCTACTCGTGAAATGTTCCCTGTGCCACTGGCTGCAATACAACCCCAAAGCATGATTGATCCACCCCCATGCTTCACAGTTGGACAGAGGTTCTTTTCATTAAATTCTGTGCCCTTTCTTCTCCAAACGTACCTTTGCTCATTCCGGCCAAAAAGTTCTATTTTAACCTCATCGGTCCACAGAACTTGTTTCCAAAATGCATCAGGCTTGTCTATATGTTCATTTGCAAAGTTCAAACGCTGATTTTTGTGGTGAGGACGTAGAAGAGGTTTTCTTCTGATGACTCTTCCATGAAGACCATATTTGTACAAGTATCTCTTTATAGTGGAATAGTGTACCACAACTCCAGTGTCTGCCAGATCTTTCTGGAGGGATCGTGCAGTCAAACGTGGGCTTTGAATTGCTTTTCTTTTTTTTTTTTACGTGTATTTTTTTTTGTGCGTGTACTCGAGAGAGGAGCCAGACTGCAGGAGTTGGGAGTAGGCAGGCCTCCCCCAGAGGCAATCTGCCACCTTTCTCCATGCCCTAGGTGGCAATGGTGGGTGTGTGAGGGGGTCCTCCCACACAGCCCGCCCTACCTGCTCCGCTTTGAAGCCCAACGGGGCAGAGGGACTCCCTATAAGGGAGTGAGAGGATATAGCCTGCTCAACCAGCCCCGTTAGTCCTTCGCCTCTCTTTTTTAGAGACCGCGTGGTCAAAGTGTGTGCATGTTAACCCAATTTAGAGTGCGTGTAAGTGTGGTGGTTTTTGTGGGAGGGGGTGGGCGTACTAAGCGCAGGCTTACCTCGCATAGCACACCCCCTGGGAGCCGGGCTGAGACCACCAAACTCAATTCACATGTAGCTGAGACCGGGATCCGAACCCCTAGCTGCAGAGGTGAATGGCTTGTCAGCGCAGTGCCAATCGCGTTGAGCCACCGCAGCTCCGTTTGAATTGCTTTTCTCACAATCCTGCGAGCTGTTCTGTCTGATATTTTGCTGGGTCTTCCAGATCTTGCTTTAACTTCCACTGTTCCTGATGACTGCCATTTCTTAATTACATTCCGAACAGAGGATATTGACATCTGAAAATCCTGCCTGGCACTTACCTTTCTGGGGTCGGCCATTCTGCTTCTACCGTCCCTCGATGTGTTCTCCCGCCCTTGATGATGCTTCAGCCAACCAGGTTACCGGTGAACCTGATTGGCTGAGACGCCTGTCAGTCTTATCCAAGGAACGCCCCCCGTGCTTCCTTGGATAAGTATTTGGAAGCCTATTACAGCCGCTGGGTCTGATAGGCACTTCCACAGCCAATCAGCTGCCCTTATTCTGATGGCCGGCGCTCGACAGGGGGCCGGCCATCTGAATAGTCAGCAGCATCGGCAATACATAGATCAATGCAATGCATGAATCTATGTGAATCCCATTGATAACGTCCGACTAGTGACGAAACGCGTCTGAGAGGCTACGTCAGTGACGTCACCACGCTAAGGAGGAGGGCTCCTTCAAGCCGGCCGGCTTTTGAAATATTGTTACACGCTGTTTTTAATCTACTTTGCTGTAAGTACATTACTTTTTTTAATAAATTGTTATCTTGCGATATCACGCTATTGCGTCCTCTCTTGTACCCTATGATCCATAATTGGGAGGCTATCGATCCACTCGTCACTCTGGGGGAGCCGTAGTCTGTGGCTGGTTTGCAGTTTACCCCTGGGAGGTTTATGTTATGAGCCCTGGAGAGTCGTATCGAGACGAATTGTTCCATCCAGTGTCCCTGAGGCATCAAAAGGCCCTGGCTGGGTTGTAGCCAAACGTCTGAAAAGCTTGCCATCTGGTAAGCTGCTTACTATTGCGGTGGAGGGTTGACACTGATTGTATGCATGTCACCTGGTGGTTTAGAGGTTCGGAAGTATAACTTGATGTGCTAACTTCCATGGAGTTTTCACCTACAGTTCAATGAACAGTGTCAACCAGCTTACCAACATTTAGTGCATTCGTTGGCTTCTACAGACTTTTTGGGCTCAATCCATTAATTTTGTTTATAACCATTATTGAGTTAATTTGTTCTTTGGCGCTGCTTTTTATTTTCCATGAATCTGTGTATTGTATCAGTGGCGGTGTGGGAGTCAGAGGGGGCGGTGCTCCGGCATCCGCTATGGACGCACCGCCACTGTGTGTGTATATATATATATATATATATATATACTGTGACAGGAAGTCAGGTAAATCTGTGGGTGTTGTCACAGACAGGACATACATTTCTGCCTTGTTAGACAATACATCAATTGTTGTTAGGCGTGTCGGCTGAAAAATGTAGCCAGGAAAGGTTTGAGGGCGTTGGAAGACTCCAGCTGTTCAGAATGAGGCAATTAAGGCCTCTATAAGAAGTCCAGTGGATTACCACTAATTGGCTGCATCATTCCTAAGGCTTTGTGAGTAGGAGAGCAGCGTACTGAAAGTCTTCTGAAGAGGTGAGGAGAGGAGTGATTTTTCTGTGTGATAAAAATCAAAAGACTATTGTTTTGTGCTGTACGACCAGCACTGTCTGCCCAGCACTAGGCTGAGCCAGACTCCATAGATAGGTTCCTGTGTGGAAGGTAGACGCCCAGAGTGGCTAGGAGTTATTTTATGTTTGATTTTGTTTATGCTGTTTGGATGCTTGCACTTGTTTTCCAGCAAGATGGAAAACTAAACCAAAAACTCGTCTTTGACTGCCAGTCTGTATAAATTCAGTGTGTGGTGAACCCATCCAAGGGGTCACACACCCCGCTACCGAGCTAACCCCTCACAATACATACATACAGTGAAACCTGTGAGACCGGGGGGACCAGATATATTGAATGCAGGCACCTGGGGGGACCAGATTTAGTGAATGCAGGCTCCTGGGGAGACCAGATATAGTGAATGCAGGCTCCTAGGTTTAGTAACACATTACAGTACCCCTAAAATTAGGTGTCTGTTCTCTTGACTGCACAGCTCAGGTTTTCATCACACTATGTCAATGCATTTTAAAGTTCAAAAATGCAGCCAAATTTGGAAATCACTTCAAAGACGTTGTAATGGACCCCATTCAGGGATCACATTACGCTGTTTTCGTTTTTTAATATCCACAACATATCTGGTGCACCACAAGGCCCAGCAAGTAATATTGACTATTTTTCAGAAGTGGCAGCATTTTCTTTTTCTTTTACACATTTGTTATTGATACATTGGCCCAGATTCAAGTAGCAATTGCGCCTGTGTAACCATAGGTTACACAGCGCAATTGCTTACTTGCCCCGGCGTTACGAATGCTCCTGATTCAGGAACATCGTAACGCCGACTGCAGCCTAAAATCTGCGTGGCATAAGGCTCTTATGCCGCGCATATCTAGGCTGCATTCTTGCGATGACCGCTAGGGGGCGTTCCCATTGTGGTCAGCATATAGTATAAAAATTGCATACTAACACTGATTCACAACGTTGCGCGAGCCCTGCGTACGCAATTTACGTTGTTTCCGTACGGCGTGTTTAGCGTAAGGCTGCCCCTTCTAATAGCAGGGGCAGCCAATGCTAAAGTATACCTGTCGTTCCCGCGTCGCAACGTTCGAATTTTACGTAATTTGCGTAAGTGATTCGTGAATGGCGCTGGACGCCATTCACGTTCACTTTGAAGCAAATGACGTCCTTGCGACGTCATTTGCCGCAATGCACGTCGGGAAAGTTTACCGACGGAGCATGCGCTCTACGCTCGGCGCGGGAGCGCACCTAATTTAAATGATTCCCGCTCCCTACAGGATGATTTACATTAGGCGCCCTTACGCAGGGCAAGTTTACACAGCGCACATGCAATTTACGGAGCTACTGCTCCGTGAATCGCGGGTAGCGCAGGAAATTTGCGGGGGCGCAGGGCAAAAACGCTGCCCTGCGCCTCCGTAAAAAAAGCGCAAATCTACCTGAATCCAGCCCAATATATATAGATAGATATATATAGACAGCTTTGGTCAAAAAGAAAAGAAGATGAAAAGGGTGAGAATTTATTCTCTGATAGAAGAGAAGAGAGAAAGGTAAGTAAGGAGCTGCTATTAGGAGGTGGGAAAGAGTAAGGGGAGGGATCGGTGGTGGTGCGTCCATAAAGGGGCACACGGGTGCCGCCCCCTCTCTCCTGCCACCCCTCTATCGCCATAGATAGATTCATGGATTGCATGAATCTATCTATGGTCGCCGCTGCCGCCCCCTATTCAGGTGTCCGCCCCCTTGTCGGCGGCCAAAAAGGTGAACAGCGGGCGCCATGCCGGGCGCTCGCAGTTCACTCAGCGGTGTTTCAGGAAAGCGAATGAAGATTCGCTTTCCTAACACTGAACCGACTCTCAGCCAATCAGGTGCTCGGGTCTGTTACCTGACACCTGATTAGCTGAAGCGCTGTGATTGGACGCCTATTAGGTGTCCAATCATAGCAGAGGACGGGAAGAGAGGACGGGAGAAGACATCAAAGATCGTGGAGGACAACGCCGTGACCTGCTGCCCCACCGAGACAGATAAATGCCGGGCGGGCAGGGGATGCACACTGGCAGCAATTGATAGGCACAGTGTCAGCAATTGATGGGCACAGTAGCGGCAATTGATGGGCACAGTAGTGGCAATTGATGGGCACACTGGCAGCAATTGATGGGCACACTGGCATCAATTGATGGGCACAGTAGTGGCAATTGATGAGCATACTGGCAGCAATTGATGGGAACAGTGTCTGCGTTTGATGGGCACAGTGTCGTGTCATGCACAGCCCACAGTTAGAAGCACTCCCTAGGGCACACTTAACCCCTTCAAAGCCACCTAGTGGTTAACCCCTTCACTGCCAGTGTCATTTTCACAGTAATCAGTGCATTTTTATAGCACTGATCGCTGTAAAAATGACAGTGGTCCCAAAAAAGTGTCAAAAGTGTCCGATGTGTCCGCCATAATGTCAGTCACGATAAAAATCGCAGATCGCCGCCATTACTAGTAAAAAAAATAAAGTTAAATAATAATAAAAATGCCATAATTATATCCCCTTATTTTGTAGACGCTATTACTTTTGCGCAAACCAATCAATAAACGCTTATTGCAAAAAATGTGAAAAGGGAAAAAAATGTGTTTATATATTTTTTGGGGGATATTTATTATAGCAAAAAGTAAAAAATATTGTTTTTTTTTTTTAAAAATTGACGCTCTATTTTTGTTTATAGCGCAAACAAAAATAAAACGCAGAGGTGATCAAATACCACCAAAAGAAAGCTCTATTTGTGGGGAAAAAAAGGATGTAAATTTTGTTTGGGAGCTACATCAAGAGGCTCCCAAATCTTTTATTAGGCGGTCGCCTAAGGCCTCGCACTCACAAGGGCTTCGCGGCCACCTAACTTACCCAATGCATTACTCCAGTTTTGAGGGACAGGGGACCTTAACGCTGCTGTGCTCAGGCAGTGTTAAGAGCCCTGACTCAGGAGCGGGGCCGCCAGCATCCCTAACCACCAGTGAATATCAGTGACACCACCCCTTGTGATGTCAATGACCCAACATGCCCTCAGTCAATGACGTCACAAGGGGGCGGGTTCACCAGGTGACATCACTGGGTGGCCCCGGCCCCTTAGTTATTAAAGAGCAGGATCTGGGGGCCGTCTTGTTAAAGGGGGCTTTCAGATTCCAAAAAGCCCCCTGCCCGCAGACCCCCCACAACCACCGGCCAGGGTTGTGGGGAAGAGGCTCTTGTCCATGAATTTTTTTTCCCATCATGGGCGGGAGTGGGGCCCCATGTCAAGTTTTGCCTAAGGCCTCACAAAGCCTAAAGCCGACTCTGGCCACGTCGCACGACCGCGCAATTGTCAGTTAAAGCCGAATTGCAAAAAGCGGTCCTGGTCTTTGACCAGCAAAATGGTCCGGGGCTGAAGTGGTTAAACAAAGTATCCAACTGCCAGGCTAAGATATTTAATTCTTCTAAAATTAAACAGAATAGTGATTCTGGACCTGTTCTCTTTACCTATGTAGCACCAACCCCCGAGGAGCTGCTGAGTATTTTTGGGCGGCACGTTACCTCTGTCTTCTCGCTGTCCAGGGTGAAAATGAGAGTCTGGAGAATTCAATGCACTTCTTTTTCTGCTATTTATTTGTAGACCTTGGTAGAAAAGAGGGTGGAGGGGGGGGAAGGGTAGGTAGGTTCAGGTGTATAGTCACAAATAAGGAAACACTCCTGCTTCCAGCATACAGCTCTCGTCGCCACTCCAGCCAGAGTGGGTATTGCTCACCCGGATAGGTCCCTTTCACTGGCCTAGTAGTTAACCACTTCCATACCAGGCACTTACGCAGCTTCCCGCCCAAGCCAATTTTCAGCTTTCAGCACTGTCGCACTTTGAATGGCAATTGCGCGGTCATGCTACACTGTACCCAAACAAAATTGGCGTCCTTTTTTCCCCACAAATAGAGCTTTCTTTTGGTGGTATTTGATCACCTCTGCGATTTTTTTTTTGTTGTGCAACAACTAAAAAAAGACTGAAAATGTGGAAAAAAAATTACGTTTATTTTTTTCTGTTATTTTTTTTGTAAAAAATTTCTATTACGGGCACTGATATGGCGGCACTAATGGGCACCGATGAGATGGCACTGATGGACATCAATGAGGTAGTACTGACGGGCACAGATGAGGTGGCACTGATTGGCGGCGATGGTATGCGACACTGATGGGCACTCATAGGCGGCACTGATGGGCACACATAGGTGGCACTGATGGGCACACATAGGCGGCACTGATGGGCACACATAGGCGGCACTGATGGGCACTCATGGGCGGCACTGGGCACTCATAGGCAGCACAGATGGGCACTCATGGGCGGCACTTATGGGTGGCACTGATAGATACTTATGGGTGGCACAGATGGGCACTGATAGGTGGGCACTGGGCATGGATGGGCACTGTGGGGTGGCACTGATGGACACTGGGGTGGCACTGATGGACACTGTGGGGCAGCACTGATTTTACCAGGTTGCCAGTCAGTGCCCATTTGTGGGCACTGATTGGCATCTTTTTTTTAATGCTTTTTTTTTAGACTTTTTTTTTTTTTTTGCGGGTTTTTTTTTTTTTTTTTTTTGCCCACCCTGGTGGTCCAGGGTGGGCATCCCTGGTGGTCCAGTGTGGTGATCTGAGGGGGGGCTGCGCTGATAAACAATCAGCGCGAACCCCCCCCTGACAGGAGAGCCGCCGATCGGCTCTCCTATACTCGTGTCTGTCAGACGCGAGTGAGGAAGAGCCATCAACGGCTCTTCCTGTTTACATCGTGATCAGCCGTGATTGGACACGGCTGATCACGTGGTAAAGAGTCTCCGCCGGAGGCTCTTTACCGAGGTCGGAGATGCAGGGTGTCAGACTGACACCCCGCATCACCGATCGCCGCGATGCGCCCCCACGGGCGCGCGGCATGAAATCCTGCAGGACGTTCTGGAACGTCCTGTCAGGATTTCATAACCACTTCCCGGACGTAAATCGGCTATAGGCCGGGCGGGAAGTGGAAATTTCAAAACGGAGCATGCGCAGTATGTTCGGCGCGGGAACGCGCCTAATTTAAATGATCCACGCCCCATTTAAATTAGGCGGGCTTGCGCCGGAGGGATTTACGCTACGCCGCCGCAACTTTACAGGCAAGTGCTTTGTGAATCAAGCACTTGCCCGTAAAACTTGCGGCGGTGTAACGTAAATGCTATATGTTAGGCCGCCGCAAATGTATGTGAATCTGGCCCTTGGGTTAATGTTCCAAGGGATCTTGGATTTAATTTACGGCTTACATTGCAGAGGTGGCTCCTAAACATTGAGCCCGCCTTGTCACTGTTGGAATAGAACCTCTGGATAGTCCCATCTCGTAAACGTTCAGCAACGTCTGTCAAGAACGAATTAGGCTTGAATTCGATAGAATCTATTTGTTTCTTTGGTGGTGGGGAGGGATTATTTTCTGAATCTCTGGAAGCTATTTCGAAGGAAACCTCTGGGGACTTCCAGCGTTGTTCCCTTTCTCTACCTCTTTGCAAGGCAATCATAATCAGTTGACCTCACCGGATTGATTGATTTATAGGCTTTCCCCCCCCAAGGTTGAAGAGAAAGACGGGGAAGTAGCACTAAAGCTGAAACATTCAAGTGAAGTTTGTTTCATAGTTTTAATAAATTCAGATTGGAAAAGAAGGGAGTCATACAGTGACACTGGGCCGGATTCATGTAGATCAGCGGATCTTTAGATCCGCTAGATCTCTCTGGTTTTCGATCCGCCGGTGCAATTTAGCGAGGCTAGTGCATGATTCACAAAGCACTTACCTCGCAAACTGCACCATTGGATCTTAACTCCCCCAGGCGGAATGCAAATTCCGCGGCTAGGGGGAGTGTACAATTTAAATCAGGCGCGTTCCCCCGCCGATTTAACTGCGCATGCGCCGCCGCGAAAAAGCCCAGTGCGCATGCTCCAAATGATGTCGCTAGGACGTCATTGTTTGCGGCGGGTACGTCGATTGCGGCCATCGGTATTCCCGATCGCGTTACGCAAACGACGTAAAAATTTTAAAACTCGGCGCGGGAACGTCGGCCATACTTAACATTAGCTACCCCTCATAGAAGCAGGGGTAGCTATGCGCCGGAAAAAGCCGAACGCAAACGACGTAGAAAACGAGCGACGGGCGGGCGTACGGACGTGAATCGGCGGTTTTCCTCATTTGCATATCCGACGGGTAAAAAATAGCGACGACGCCTAGCGGCCAGCGGGAGATTACAGCCTAAGATTCGACTGGTGTAAGTCACTTACACCAGTCGGATCTAAGGGAGATCTATGAGGAATCTGATTCTTATGAATCAGGCGCATAGATCCGACCGTGGGATCTCAGAGATCCGACCGTCGGGTCTCACAGATACGACGGCGGATCAGGAGATCCGCCGGCGTATCTATTGATGAATCTGGCCCACTGAGATTAGTCTGGGTTTAGGTCTCAATGAGCAACATATAGCTCCTTCCCGCCAATGATGGGGCACAATTCCTCCCACTGATACCAGTGATGGGACACTTTTCCTCCCACTGATCACAATGATGGGTCACTATTCCTTCCACTGATACCAGTGATGGGACACTATTCCTCCCACTAATACCAATGATGGGTCACTATTCTTCCCACTGACACCAATGATGGGACACTATTCCTCCCACTGATACCAACGATGGGACACTATTCCTCCCACTGATACCAACGATGGGACACTATTCCTCCCACTGATACCAATGATGGACACTATTCCTCCCACTGACACCAATGATGGGACACTATTCCTCCCACTGACACCAATGATGGGACACTATTCCTCCCACTGATACCAACGATGGGGCACTATTCCTCACACTGACACCAATGATGGGACACTATTCCTCACACTGATACCAACGATGGGGCATTGTTTCACCCCAATGACACCAGGACATTTTTTACTTGCACTGAACACAGTCCGGTCCCCTTAAAGTCTGAAGGACAACAAACTGGCCCTTTGGTTAGAAAATGTGGAGACTCCTGCGCTAAATCAAATCATGCTGATTAAATTTTTTTTTTTTAAATCCAAGTAAAACATATTCGTTTAAATTTGATTTGTTCTTGTATCATATTTTTATTTTTTTGGCCCATGAATATTTGTAAAATATCCAATGTGGCCCCTGTACTAAAAAGGTTTGGGGGCCCCTGATATGAATGATGCAGAAAATAAAATGTATTAGGTAGATTCAGAGAGAAGTGCCTACAGGTACGGCGGCGTAGCTTAGCGTGTTTAGGCTACGCCGCCGTAAGTTAGCTAGGCAAGTACATGGGGCCAGATTCACAGAGCAGATACGACGGCGTATCTCCTGATACGCCGTCGTATCTGTTGTTCTATCTATGCGACTGGTTCATAGAATCAGTTACGCATAGATACCCCTAAGATCCGACAGGTGTAATTGTTTTACACTGTCGGATCTTAGGATGCAATACCGCGGCCGCCGCTGGGGGGAGTTCGCGTCGTAAACCAGCGTTGGGTATGCAAATTAGGAGTTACGGTGATCCACAACGGTTTTTCGCGTTCGCTACGTCGCCGCTAGTCTAGTTTCCCGTCGCAAAGTTAGTCGTTTTTTTTTGCTGCCTTAACTTTACACAGCAAACGTATTGCTGTATAAAGTATGGCCGATGTTCCCGCGTCGAAATTTAAAAAATAACGTTGTTTGCGTAAGCCGTCCGGGAATACGGAATTACGCTACGCGCGTCGCCGTTCGAAAGAATTACGTCACTTCACGCAAAGCACGGCGGGAGTTCGGAAACGGAGAATGCGCGGTAGGTCCGGCGTGGGAGCGCGCCTAATTTAAATGGCACACGCCCATTTGAATTGGCCCGCCTTGCGCCGGAGGCCGCCGGCGTAGGTTTTCATCGCAAGTGCTTGGTGAATCAGGCACTTGCGATGAAAAATTGCGGCGGTTAAACGTATCTAGGATACGTTACGCCGCCGCTAATCTACGTGAATCTGGCCCATGATTCTCAATGTACTTGCCTGCTAAGTTACGTTTTTTACGTTTTTTTTAAACTGCGCATGCGCTGGGTGCCTACATTTCCCAGTGTGCATTGCGGCTAATTACGCCACACGGGCCTGTTGATTTCGACGTGGACGTAAATCCCGATTCGCGGACGACTTACGCAAACGACGTAAAAATTTTGAATTTCGACGCGGGAACGGCGGCCATACTTAACATTACTATTCCACTAGGGCCTAGCTCTAACTTTACGCGGCCTATCTCTTACGCAAACGGCGTAAAAGTACTGCGTCGGCCAGGCGTACGTTCGTGAATCGGCGTATCCCCTCATTTTACATATTCTACGCCGACCGCAATGGAAGCGCCACCTAGCGGCCATCCAAAATATTGCAATCTAAGATAGGACGGCGCAAGCCCTCCTATCTTAGATATGTTTAAGCATACACTTAAACATAAGTCGGCGTAGATTCTGAGTTAGGTCGACTTATCTACTGATACGCCTGTGACGGTATTAGAATGATATCCCCGTCAAATATTCCCTTCTTCCATAAAGAACATCACCCAATATTCCACGAGGAGGATTGCATTCCTGGAATCGCCCCAATAAGCCACACATGGGTCAGCGCTTACTGCTGGAACAAGACAAGGCTTTAATGGCTTCTTCTCAGCTTTATATACAGTACCAGGCATTAAAGCAACAATGAGATCTCCACCCCCCTAATCACACACTAAGGCTAATTACTAAAACATTCTAGACAGGTCGGCACCGACCTATAATTATCATGTCTAATCACTGCACATTCCTTAATTAATGGCATCAAACAAACCACCTTCACACACTGAGTTTCCTAGGCAGACGTTTCGTCTCCGCATGCCGCTTGACACCTATTCACACCTCTGAGCATCAATAGGTTTTAGACAGTGTTATCACACAATTAAAGGCCTTTCAAAAGCTAGCCTTATTTAACATATTAACAGTGTTCACAGAGAGATGAGTCACACATGAAATCACCTTTTCATCTTACACACAGCATTAAACTAGCAGGGAGAGAATTAGACTGAAGCATATTTGATATTTGCATAAAAGTCCGTCACAACGCCGACCTAACTCCACCTGAATCTACCTATATATCTTCTAATATATTTCACAGATATGATTTGCTGCGTGAGCCTTCCGGCATTTATTATAACTATACAGTATGCAGGAATAATTCGCACCCTGTTGCAACAAATCAGATTCTCCCTTTTTAAACATTTATTGCATTAGAATGATAGAGAAACAATTTGATTGGTTGCTCTTGGCCGAAAAAGAACGGCTCCTTCTACACCCGTTTAGATAAATCAGAGCTAACCTCGGTTATCATGCAGAGCGCGTTCCAAGGCAGCCCTTTTAAAAACCAGCATTTTAGATTAACAATTCCTACTGTTGACTCGCAGAGCATTCTGCTGTCCCCGCTAGAATAATTGCATTTCAGTGGAAAGGGAAATGCGTTTGATGTGAGGCCCAGCCAGAAACGCGCAGAGTAAAGTTTAGATTCTGTAGAATAACATTTAATGTGTCGATTGTTATGATCGCCATTGTTGGGAGTGAAGTATTCGGCTTGTGTCCAGATTATGCCGCGATATTTTTCTGCCAAAGTGAATGTCGGAACAAAATAATAATATAAAAAGAAAATATAAGTAGTACATCTCTAAAATACATGCAAGGAAAATAAAAGATACAAAACAGCATTCCCCCCCCAATGAAAAAAAACCCACAATATACATACACATATATATATATATATATATATATATATATATATATATATATATATATATATATATATATATATATATATATATATATATATATATATATATATATTTACATATTTATATACACACACATATACATGCATACATATATATATATATATATATATATATATATCTGTAGAAAGTTCAAGAGTTGCTGCACTTAAAATTGTTTCTTTATTTTTCAAATATCTTCATAAGACCTCTTTCACATTGAGGCGTGGAGCGTGGTGACGGTATAGCCGCGCTACAAATAGCGCGGCTATACCATCGTATTTAACGAGATATTCGGGCGCTAGCGGTGAGGTTTTAACCCCCGCTAGCGGCCGAAAAGGGGTTTATACTGCCCGCGTTGCGGGCGGTATTACCGCGCTTTCCCATTGATTTCAATGGGAAGGCGCGGTGAACACACCGCTCCTATACCGCTGTAAAGATGCGGCTAGCAGGACTTTTGGAGCGCTCCTGCTAGCGCACCGCTTCAATGTGAAAGCCTTCGGGCTTTCACATTGAACACTACAGGGCAGGTTTTTTCATGCGGTATAGCAGCGCTATTTTTAGCGCTGTACCGCATGAAAAACGCCTCAATGTGAAAGGGGCCTTAAGGTTACATACAAAAAAAAGTATTCAAGATATTCAGACATGGATGATATCCATTTCGAGGCTTACATGCTTACGCCCTTCCTCAGATCATGTGTTCTGACTTAATCTGAGAAAGGGCGTAAGCCCGAAACGGATATCATCCACGTCTGAATATCTTTTACATACTTTTTTGGTATGTAACCTTTTTGAACATATTTGAAAAATAAAGAAACAATTTTAAGTGCAGCAACTCTTCAACATTCTTCATATATATACAGTGCCTTGCAAAAGTATTCGGCCCCCTTGAACTTTGCGACCTTTTGCCACATTTCAGGCTTCAAACATAAAGATATAAAACTGTAATTTTTTTTGAAGAATCAACAACAAGTGGGACACAATCCTGAAGTGGAAAGAAATTTATTGGATATTTCAAACTTTTTTAACAAATAAAAAACTGAAAAATGGGCGTGCAAAATTAACTTAAGGGGGCTGAATAATTTTGCACGCCCAATTTTTCAGTTTTTTATTTGTTAAAAAAGTTTGAAATATCCAATAAATTTTGTTCCACTTCATGATTGTGTCCCACTTGTTGTTGATTCTTCCAAAAAAATTACAGTTTTATATCTTTATATTTGAAGCCTGAAATGTGGCAAAAGGTCGCAAAGTTCAAGGGGGCCGAATACTTTCGCAAGGCACTCTATGTGTAGAAAGTTCTTTATTTTTCAAATATCTTCATAAAGGTCACATACCAAAAAAGTATTCAAGATATTCAGACATGGATGATATCCGTTTCGGGCCTACATGCTTACGCCCTTCCTCAGATCATGTGTTCTGACTTGATCTGAGGAAGGGCGTAAGCCCCGAAACGGATATCATCCATGTCTGAATATCTTGAATACTTTTTTGGTATGTGACTTTTATGAAGATATTTGAAAAATAAAGAAACAATTTTAAGTGCAGCAACTCTTCAACTTTCTTCATATATATATATATATATGGTCGGTGGGAAGACCTGTTTGCTGGCACTTGTTGTACACCGGGTGCAGTTCTCCTCTACTTCTTTGCATATACATTTATATATTTACCCCATATTACCAAAAATATTGGGACACCTGCCTTTATACGCACTTTTATATGAACTTTAACCACTTCAGCCCTGGAGGATTTGGCTGCCTAATGACCGGGCCAATTTTTGCAATTCGGCACTGCGTCGCTTTAAGTGACAATTGCGCGGTCGTGCGACGTGGCTCCCAAACAAAATCGACGTCTCCCTCCCCCCCCCCCCCACAAATAGAGCTTTCTTTTGGTGGTATTTGATCACCTCTGCGTTTTTTATTTTTTGCGCTGTAAACAAAAATAGAGCGACAATTTAAAAAAAAAAAAAAAGCAATATTTTTTACTTTTCACTATAATAAATATCCCCCAAAAATATATAAAAATCGAATTTCTTTATCAGTTTAAGCCGATACGTATTCTTCTACATATTTTTAGTTAAAAAATAAATCACAATAAGCGTTTATTGATTGTTTTTTGCGCAAAAGTTATAGCGTCTGCAAAATAGGGGATCGTTTTTGGCCTCGTACACACGATAGGTTAACCAGAGGACAACGGTCTGATGGACCGTTTTCATCGGTCAAAACCGATCGTGTGTGGGCCCCATAGGTTATTTTACCATCGGTTAAAAAAAAGCCAACTTGCTTTAAATTTAACCAATGGATTCCTAACCGATAGGTCAAAACCGATTGTTAGTAGGCACGACCATCGGTTAAAAATCCACGCATGCTCAGAATCAAGTCGACGCATGCTTGGAAGCATTGAACTTCGTTTTTTTCAGCGCGTCGTTGTGTTTTACGTCACCGCGTTCTGACACGATCATTTTTTTAACCGATGGTGTGTGGGCGCGACGGACCATTAGTCAGCTTCATCGGTTACCCGATGACAACGGTCCTTCAGACCGTTATCATCGGATGGACTGATCGTGTGTACGCGGCTTTATGGCATTTTTACTATTAATTTATTTTTTACTAGTAATGGCGGCGATCTGCGATTTTTTTATTTTTTTTATTTTTTTATCATGACTGCAACATTATGGTGGACACATCGGACACTTGACTGACAAAATGACTGCGCACCAGTACACAAAGCAAGGTCCATAAAGACATGGATGAGCGAGTTTGGGGTGGAGGAACTTGACTGACCGGCACAGAGTCCTGACCTCAACCCGATAGAACACCTTTGGGATGAATTAGAATGGAGAAGCCAGGCCTTCTCGTTCAACATCAGTGGCTGACCTCACAAATGCTCTTCTGAAAGAATGGTCAAACATTCCCATAGACACCCTCCTAAACCTTGTGGACGGCCTTCCTAGAAGAGTTGAAGCTGTTATAGCTGCAATGGGCGGGGCCAACTCAATATTGAACCCTACGGACTAAGACTGGGATGCCATTAAAGTTCATGTTGCGTGTTAAGGCAGGTGTCCCAATACTTTTGGTAATATACTGTGTGTGTATATATATATATATATATATATATATATATATATATATATATATATATATCAATTTATTTTTTATTTTTTAAATAAAATAAAAAGTTGTTCTTTCCACCCACCACTGCTAGATTGAAGGCAAGAAGAACGTCTTTTACTGAACATGGTAATAAATCATCATTCACACATTAATCTCAGTTAAAATGTATCTGCCGTATCTGCACACCATGTTGACAAATCCAACATTAATAGCACAGCTTGAGTGAAAACAAACCCGGTGTTCCTTTCTTTTCATTTTTACTCCTTTAAAAACAAAATTTGATAAATTAAATTGATTTCCCTCCTTATTTCTCACAATTTCAGAAGAATTTTAAAGCTGATATGTCCGGGCTACGTTCACGCCAAATGATTTGGAGGGGTGGCCCTATACTTTTGGCAATATAGGGCCAGATTCACGAACAATTACGGCGGCGTAACGTATGTTACTGCGCCGCAAGTTTTCATCGTAAGTGCTTGATTCACAAAGCACTTGCGTGTAAACTTGCGGCGGTGTAGCGTAAAGCCGTCCGGCGCAAGCCCGCCTAATTCAAATGGGGGCGGGGACCATTTAAATTAGGAGCGTCCCTGCGCCGAACGTTCTGCGCATGCTCCGTTTTAAAATTTCCCACCGTGCTTTGCGCGAAATGACGTCACCCCGACGTAATGTTTTGAACGGCGACGTGCGTTACGTACTTTCGTATTCCCGGACGACTTACGCAAAAAAAAAAAATTAAAATTCGAGGCGGGAACGACGGCCATACTTTAACATGGGCTGTCTATTGTTACACCACCTAAATAGCAGCTGTAACTTTGCGACGCGAAAAGCCGACTAGCGACGACGTGAGAGAATGCGACGAACGCGCGTACCTTCGTGGATCGCCGTAAACAGCTAATTAGCATACCCGACGCGAAAAACGACGCAAACTCCACCCAGCGGCCGCCGAAGTATTGCATCCTAAGATCCGAAGGCGTACGAAGCCGTACGCCTGTCGGATCTTAGCCAAATGCCGTCGTATCTTTCTTTGTGAATTACAAATAAAGATACGACGCGGCAAATTTGAAAGTACACCGGAGTATCAGCAGATACTCCGGCGTACTTCTTCTCTGAATCTGGCCCTCTGTCTTTTGGACGAATCAAAGTGTTCATGGGGCAGCAGTCCTCCTCAACAGATTATATTACTGATTGTCTTGCCGTATTGGCCTCCGGGGGCAGTATTGCCCATGTCATCTCCAGAAGCTTGTTGATCTTTTGTCATCAATTATCTTGGCAGCCATAGCTCTCTTTGAAGCTTGCTTGCAGAGTGGTTAATCAATGATCCTCGTAGTCAGATCGGAGCCGGTATTGTTATGCAAAGTTAGAGGTGTAACTGGTTACATTCCAACTTGGGGGGGGGGGGCATCTGCCTCTCCCCCGGGGAGTGAGAATATCAGAAATTATATTAACTCATGTTGCCTTCCAACAGGGTGGTATAACGTTGTATTTTTTCTCTCCGCAGCTCTCTGCACAGAAGAATGTGTCCATGGCCGGTGCGTGTCCCCCGATAGCTGCCATTGTGAACCCGGTTGGGGTGGAGCGGACTGTTCCAGTGGTAAGTTCCTGGAGGCATTTACGAAATGAGTGTTGGAATGGTCTTCTTGTAAATGTGATAAACTGGAGGATAAGGAGAACCGGTCCAGTTGTAGTGTGCCGTATACAGGTCTGGGACATTGTCCAGCAGATGCAATATTTTGGGCCACTGAGCTGGCGTTGACTTCTATGGTCCCGGTGAGTGTCCTGCTTGCAAGCCATACGCCTGGAGAGGACATTTTAGTGTTTGGATATTTTCCAGCATGCTGGTTTTTGAGTGCGAAAGATGGCCGTACAAGGAGGCAATGTAATAGTTTGGCAAAAAAAATCGAAGATGTTCGGAAATGTTTTCTGTTCCTGTCAAGGAATTCATGATCGTGAAAAGTCCAGGTCAGGTCCAGTTATGTCTATGAGCAGACGTAGATAGAATATCAGGCGTCTCCATAAAGAGGACCTGTCATGCCTTATTTACTGTACCTTCACTTTCTGTCGCATAGTCAAAACAGGAAGTTGGAGGAAATCCCTGCAGTATGTTGGAATCGTCTGGTGCCCACTTTGGGAAATTCCCCCTCTATTCCTGTTTTGGTGACGGCCTAAAATTTGGTATTTTCTTTCAGTAAAACGGTCACGACAACAAATAGAGATGGCGAGTCTCCCTAACCGGGACACAGACAGCAATAGAAACCGGCAGGGGTTCTAATCCCTCAACACTGTATCCAAAACTTAAAAAAAAAAAAAAGTATTGACTTTCTTTAGATATGGTGGCTGCATTGGTTTTGTTAGACTGTTTTTTCCCCCATTATTTTCTCCTGGTTTCTGTCTTAGGGTGGCTACACTCATTCCTCCATTGTATCTATGGAGGAGCAAAGTAGCCACCCTTGGACAGCAGCATTGTCCTAGGGTGGCTAGGCTTATTCATCCACTGTATCTATGGAGGGGCAATGTAGCCACCATTAGACAGCAGCATTGTCAAATGGTAGCTACACTTATTCCTCAATTGTATCTATGGAGGAGCAATGTAGCCACCATAGGACAGCAGCATTGTCCTATGGTGGCTATGCTCATTCATCCACCGTATCTATGAAGGAGCAATGTAGTCACCTTTGGACAGCAGCATTGTCTTATGGTGGCTACACTTATTCCTCAATTGTATCTATGGATGAGCAACGTAGCCACCCTTGGACAGCAGCATTGTCTTAGGGTGGCTACGCTTATTCATCCTTTATATCTATGAAGGAGCAATGTAGTCACCCTTGAACATTAGCATTGTCTTAGGGTGTCTATGCTCATTCATCCATTGTATCTATGGAGGAGCAATGTAGCCACCCTTGGACGGCAGCATTGTATTAGGGTGGCTACACTCATTCATCTAATATATCTATGGAGGAGCAACATAGCCACCCATTGCACAGCAGCATTGTCTTATGGTGGCTTTGTTCAATCCTTCACTGTATCTATTGAAGAGCAACATAGCCACCCATTGGACAGCAGTATTGTCTTAGAGTTCCTCCATTATATCTATGAAGGAGCAATGTAGCCACCTTGGACAGCAGCATTGTCTTATGGTGGCTACGCTCATTCATCCACTGTATCTATGAAGGAGCAAAGTAGCCACCCCTGCACAGAAGCACTGTCTCCGGGGTGGCTCATTCCTTCACTGTATCTATTCAGGAGCAACATAGCCACCCTTGGACAGCAGCATTGTCTTAGGGAGGCTTTTCTCATTGCTCCATTATATCTATGGAGGAGCAATGTAGGCACCCTTATACAGAAGCATTGTCTTAGGGTGGCTACACTCTTTCATCTACTGTGTCTATGGAGGAGCAACATAGCCACCCTTGGACCGCAGCATTGTCTTAGGGTGGCTATGCTCATTCATCCATTGTATCTGTGGGCGCGCAAAGTAGCCACCCCTGCACAGAAGAATTGTCTCAGGGAGGCTAAACTCATTCCTTCTCTGTATCTATTGGGGAGCAACATAGCCACCCTTGGACAGAAGCATTGTCTTAGGGTGGCTACACTTATTCCTCCACTGTATCTGTGGAGGAGCAATGTAGGCACCCTTATACAGAAGCATTGTCTTAGGGTGGCTACACTTATTCCTCCACTGTATCTGTGGAGGAGCAATGTAGCCACCTTTGGACCGCAGCATTGTCTTAGGGTGGCTACACTCATTCCTCCACTGTATCTATGGAGGAGCAATGTAGCCACCCTTATGCAGAAGCACTGTCTTAGTGTGGCTACGCTCATTCCTCCACTGTATCTATGGAGGAGCAATGTAGCCACCCTTGGACCGCAGCATTGTCAATCTTTAGAGAGGGTAGTTTCAAATGGACTTTACACGCTGTAAGTGAATAAAAAATTACTAATTTCAGCCTACACTTTTAAACAGTTACAGCGAGAGTTATTTTTTTCCTTTTGGAATTACGATTTTACATAAATAAAAGCTGACGATTGTAGAAGCCCCTGTCAGTGGTAAATGGTTTGTCTCAACCCTCTAAATACCACTTTTGCTGGACAGCTTGGTCTGGTAAAGCGAAAAATAACAGACTTACTGGCCAGATCACCAGGCCAAAATAAAGGCGGGGGGGGGGGGGGGACAAGGAATATTAAAACTAATGCAGCCACCACATCTAAATAATTGGTAAGCTGCACTATATAATTGTTTTTGCTTTTGAATTGAGATAGACTTGAAGGTAGACCTGCTGTTTGAAGCTCTCCGTTGCCTTGTATGAAGTTCTATGTGATATCTGCTATCATTGTGTATTACCTCTTATTATGCCAATTGTAATTGCCCGGTCTCTTGCCGGCAGCTGTTGCCTATTTGTGTTCAATAGATTTGTTGGACGGGTCTGTCCTCTTATTATTATGCTGGGTTGAGTCGCGCTCTGTAGTCCAGTCTACTGCTTCGCATTGTCCATCGCAGTTTTTTCTGTGGCAAAATATCTGGCTTGGCCGATATTTGCAGTCTGCAGGTCCTTCCTTTATTTCCTACATTCGCAATATTGTGCTGTTATCTGCGAACCACGTCAAGATTTATATTGTTGTAAACAATAGAACTAAAATATACAGTGTATTATATTATTTTTTTTTACACTGTACTATTTTTTTTTTATTTTTTTTTACAATGTAGTTTTTATTTTTTTACAATGTGTATATTTTTTATATATATATATTTTTAAAATGTATTATATATTTTTTTTACATTGCATTATTATTATATTTAAAAAAAAAATTACTGCGCTAAAATAGGAAGTGATGAAACCAAAATACTAATTTTTTTTTTTTTTACAATGTATATATTTTAGATATTATATACATTTTTTTTTACAATGTATTGTATTTAATTTTTACATTGCATTATTTTTATATTTTAAAAAAAAATTGCCACGCTGAAATAGGAAGTGATGAAACCAAAATACAATTTTTTTTTTTTACAATGTATATTTTTTAGATATTATATATATATATATATATATATTTTTTTTTTTTACAATGTATTATATATTTTTTTTACATTGCATTATTTTTAGAATAAAAACAAAAATTATATGCCGCGCTAAAATAGGAAGTGATGAAACCAAAATAAAACAATTTTTTTTACATTTTTAATTTTTTTTTTACAATGTATTATATTTATTTTTTACATTGCATTATTATTATATTTTTTTTTAAAAATTGCTGCGCTAAAATAGCAAGTGATGAAACCAAAATACATTTTTTTATTTATTTTTTACAATGTAAATATTTTAGATATTATATTTTTTTATTTTTTTACAATGTATTATATTTATTTTTTACATTGCATTATTTTTATATTAAAAAAATAATAATAATTGCCGTGCTAAAATATGAAGTGATGAAACCAAAATACAATTTTTTTTTTTTTTTTACAATGTATATTCTTTAGATTTTTTTTTACAATGTATTATATTTATTTTTTACATTGCATTATTATTATTATATTTTTTAAAAAAAATTGCCGCGCTAAAATAGGAAGTGATGAAACCAAAATACATTTTTTTTATTTATTTTTTACAGTGTAAATATTTTAGATATTATATTTTTTTACAATGTATTATATTTATTTTTTACATTGCATTATTTTTATATTTAAAAAAATAATAATAATTGCCGTGCTAAAATAGGAAGTGATGAAACCAAAATACAAATAATTTTTTTATTTTTTTTTACAATGTATATTTTTTAGATTTCAATTTTTTTTACAATGCATTATATTTATTTTTTACATTGCATTATTATTATATTTAAAAAAAAAATTGCCGCGCTAAAATAGCAAGTGATGAAACCAAAATACATTTTTTTTAAATTTATTTTTTACAATGTAAATATTTTAGATATTATATTTTTTTCTTTTTTTACAATGTATTATATTTATTTTTTTACATTGCATTAATTTTATATTTAAAAAAAATAATTGCCGTCGCTAAAATAGCAAGTGATGAAACCAAAATAAAAAAAAAATTATTATTTTTTTACAATGTACCGGTATATTTTTTAGATTTTTTTTACAATGTATTATATTTATTTTTTACATTGCATTGTTTTTATATTTAAAAAAAAATAATAATAATATTTTTGGATTGGATAGAGAATGCTATGACGGCTTCAGGGTAGGGGGATACAGAAATGGGATAAATTACAACCACCGGAAGAAAGGGTTAAGGAAGGGTTAAACATTTGTTTTATATGTTTTACCGTATTTATCGCGGTATACCGCGCACCCCTAAAGTTGCCGGAATCCTGTGGAAAAAAAGATTTTTTTGTACTTACAGTTTTGGTGTCTTGCGTGGCGTCCATCGGCGGCCTCGTCGGGTCCGGCGTCCGTCTGCGGCTTCGGGTGACCTCTTCGTCGGGTCCGAGGTCCGTCTCCGGCTTCGGGTGACCTCTTCGTCGGGTCCGAGGTCCGTCTCCGGCTTCGGGTGACCTCTTCGTCGGGTCCGAGGTCCGTCTCCGGCTTCGGGTGACCTCTTCGTCGGGTCCGGGGTCCGTCTGCGGCTTCGGGTTTCCTCTTCGTCGGGTCCGAGGTCCGTCTCCGGCTTCGGGTGTCCTCTTCGTCGGGTCCGGCGTCCTTCTGCGGCGTCCTCGCGTCCTCCCCGCTCGTTTCCCGCGCCGAGTTTGAATACTGCGCCGACATATACAGAGCGCAGTACACTCGTGTATTGTCGGGCAGGTTTGGCAACTCTCGCGCTGACTGGCTGACTATACCCGAGTGTACTGCGCTCGGTATATGTCGGCGCAGTATTCAAACTCGGCGCGGGAAAGCGGGTATCGGCGTATACCGCGCACCCACGATTTTGCCCTGATTTTCAGGGCAAAAAAGTGCGCGGTATACGCCGATAAATACTGTATATGTGATTGTGATGAAATGATTATTAATAATCTTATCTTTTTCTATGGAAGCTCCTGAGTGGATAAATGTAAGATGTGAAATGTATACTTGGGGGGGGAATCGTGGATTGGTATAATCAGCACTGTATCTTGGCCTAGGGCGGCAATTTGCAGGCGGGCAGCACAAAAAGAGTCCACGTGGCTTGCGCTACTCTTTAAGTGTAGCTTCAGTCTTGGGTTACATATATTGGTTTATTATTTTATTGTTTTGCATTAAAATTAATTAAAGTGTATTTTTTTCCAATAAAATTGCATTTGAAAAACCTCTGCGCAAATACTGTGTGACATAAAAAACTGCAACAATCACCATTTTATTCTCTAGGGTCTCTGCTAAAATATATATATAATGTTTGGGGGCTCTAAGTAATTTTTTTGCAAAAAATACGGATTTGCGCTTGTAAATAAAAAGTGTCAGAAAATTCCCGGTCAGCAAGTTGTAGATATTTTCCCGGCGTTTGCTTGCGTTGCAGATGGATGTACTTGTAGAGTGTGCGTTATGTAGAATTATGTATCATTTACCTTCATTTGTATCTCTTACCTTGCTCAGCGCCACAGGAGACGATGACGCGGTATAAATCAGGATTAATAATAGGAGCATCCATGGCGGCGGCGGCGGCGCACACACCTTCATCAATCATTTACTTTAAATGCACATTTATAATTGAGAATTGTCGGCTTGGTGAAATTTTTCAATTGAATTATCATAATCAAGTCCACGGCGAGCGATAATTAAAGGATTAGCAGATACACGTGTGATCGGTTTCATTTTCTAGGTGATGATGGGGCAGATTAATGTATGTGAGGAACTACAAGAAGTGAAGTGTCCTTCACTTCACTTCTTGTAGTTCTTCACATACACGTTGTGTTCAGGGCCACCATCAGGGAGGTACAGGCATTACACCTGTAAGGGGCCCGATGGTCCCCAGGGGCCCGGTTGGCCCCCCTCCTGTTTAAAAATAAAAAATGTATTATTATTTTTTTATTTTATTTCTTATTTCTTTATTTTTTGCATTACACCTGTAAGGGGCCCGATGGTCCCCAGGGCTTCTTACAGGCCCGGCTTGCCCCCTCCCGTTTTTTTATTTTATTTTGTATTTATTATTATTTATTTATTTTTTTGCATTACACCTGTAAGGGGCCCGATGGTCCCCAAGGCCCCTTACAGGCCCCCCTCCCGTTTTTTTTATTTCTACATTTTTTGCATTACACCTGTAAGGGGCCCAATGGTCCCCAAGGCCCCTTACAGGCCCGGCTGGCCCCCCTCCCATTTTTTTTATTTTATTTTATATATTTTTTAATTTTTTTTTTGCATTACACCTGTAAGGAGCCCGATGGTCCACAGGGCCTCTTACAGGCCCGGCTTGCCCCCCTCCCGTTTTTTTATTTATTTTATTATTAATTAATTAATTTTTTTTTTTGCATTACACTTGTAAGGGGCCCGATGGTCCCCAGGGCCCCTTACAGGCCTGGCCCCCCTCTCGTTTTTTTTATTTCTTTATTTTTTGCATTACACCTGTAAGGGGCCGATGGTCCCCAGGGCCCCTTACAGGCCCGGCTGTCCCCCCTCCTGTTTTTTTTTTTACTATTTTTTTTTTTAATTGCATTACACCTGTAAGGGGCCGATGGTCCCCAGGGCCCCTTACAGGCCAGGCCGGCCCCCCTCCCGTTTTTATTTTATTTTATTTTTTAATTTAAATTTTTTTTTGCATTACACCTGTAAGGGGCCCGATGGTCCTCAGGCCGCCCCATCAGGAGAGAAGAGATTACACTTGTTTTTTTTTTCCGTCAGCTAAAGGGGGGCACTGCCTAAAGCTGTGTAAAATTTGTGATGGCTGTCTTGCTTGTGTTAGAAACTGTTAAAGACCGTTGCCATAGGAGACAGCATTCCTACACGTGCAGATGTGGCATCTTGCTGGATGTCTTTCCCTGAATGGCTGTCCTCCTCCTGTAGAAGTCTCGGAGTCTGACAATTAACAATGCAACTGCTTAAGGGAGTCCTGGCCCCAACCCTCTCTCCCAAAGTTTTACCGCTTCAGCCCCGGACCATTCACTTTTTGCGATTCGGCACTGCGTCGATTTAACTGACAATTGCGCGATCGTGCGACGTAGCTCCCAAACAAAATTGGCGTCCTTTTTTCCCCACAAATAGAGCTTTCTTTTGGTGGTATTTGATCACCTCTGCGGTTTTTATTTTTTTGCGCTATAAACAAAAATAGAGCGACAATTTTGAAAAAAAAATGCAATATTTTTTACTTTTTGCTATAATAAATATCCCCCAAAATATATAAAAAAAAAATGTTTTCCTCATTTTAGGCCGATACGTATTCTTCTCCTACATATTTTTGGTAATAAAAAAAAAGCAATAAGCGTTTGTTGATTGGTTTGCGCAAAAGTTATAGGGCCAGATTCATAAAGAGTTGCGGCGGCGTAACGTATGTCCTTTACGTTACTCCGCCGCAAGTTTTCCTCGTAAGTGCTTGATTCACAAAGCACTTGCATGTAAACTTGCGGCGGAGTAACGTAAAGCCGTCCGGCGCAAGCCCGCCTAATTGAAATGGGGAATGCCGAACGTACTGCGCATGCTCCGTTTTGAAATTTCCCGCGGTGCTTTGCGCGAAATGACGTCGCCCGTAATGACGTAATGTTTTGAACGGCGACGTGCGTTACGTCGTTTCGTATTCCCGGACGTCTTACGCAAAAAAAAAAAAATTGAAATTCGACGCGGGAACGACGGCCATACTTTAACATGGGCTGTCTATTGTTACACCACCTCAATAGCAGCCGTAACTTTGCGACGCGAAAAACCGACTAGCGACGACGTAACGAACACGCGTACCTTCGTGGATCACCGTAAAAGTTCATTTGCATACCCGACGCTGGAAAACAACACAAACTCCACCCAGCGGCGGCCGAAGTATTGCATCCTAAGATCCGAAGCCGTACGCCTGTCGGATCTTAGCCAAATGCCGTCGTATCTTGTTTGTGAATTACAAATAAAGATACGACGCGGCAAATTTGAAAGTACGCCGGAGTATCAGCAGATTCTCCGGCGTACTTATTCTGTGAATCTGGCCCATAGCGCCTACAAAATAGGGGATAGTTTTATGGCATTTTTATTAATATTTTTTTATTTTACTAGTAATGGCGGCGATCAGCAATTTTTATCGTGACTGCGAC
This sequence comes from Rana temporaria, assembly GCF_905171775.1. Taxonomy (NCBI): domain Eukaryota; kingdom Metazoa; phylum Chordata; class Amphibia; order Anura; family Ranidae; genus Rana; species Rana temporaria. The sequence continues at coordinate 12,996,097 of NC_053491.1, forward strand.
ATTATGGCGGACACATCGGACACCTTTGACACCATTTTGGGACCATTGTCGTTTTTACAGCGAGCAGTGCTATAAAAATGCACTGGTTAGTGCCCCTGCACTTTCCCCAAAGCAGCTGGTCCTTGAGCCCACGCTGCCCCGAAATTGGGGGCCCCATGATGGCACAGAGAGTGATGGATACACAGGGGAGGCAGTAGCCAGGACAATTTCTACTCCCAATGGCCACAGTCCGGCCCTCCTAACGTCTGAAGGACAGTAAACTGGCCCTTTGTTTAGAAAGTCTGGAGACCCCTGGGATAAAACATGGGAAATGTACATGGATTGGTGAGATGTGTGTATATATATATATTTTTTTTTTTCCCCCATAACAAACGTTTTTGGTAAAAGTCGCAAATATTTGTAAAAGCCAATATATTGCAACGCATAGCGCAGAGCATAGTGTTAATGGTTCTGATGTGCACACTTGACCCCCAGGCCCCCCCGTTTTTAGTTGCACCTGTTTAGTTGAATACCTGCGTTGGGTGAAGTCCGTGGTTTTACCCCGAGGTGGTAATTACCGGTTTACACAAACAGCAGCGGCACAATCTCCGACGGCACCAGAGAGGCCTATGCCAGTGAAGACGCGCCGTCACTGGAGGGGATCACGTCGAAGGCTTGGATGGTGTAATCCTCTATAAAGACTTGTAATACCGGCTACAAAATTGGATTTCTAGATTACATACGCCGCCTGTAGTCAGATTTTTCTACATGTCTGTACTTTGCAAATTTCCGTAGTTTGCAAATTTCCGTCACCACAGACGCTGTCTTTTAGGTCGTCGTTTTTATGCTTGCAGCCTTTTTTAGCATAAATGCAAATGAAAGCGTATCTAGAGTCAAAAAGCAAAATCGTATATTTATTTCAACATTGTATTCAAAATATTTTTGGTCTCCTCCTATTACGCTGAATGATCTTGAAGTTTATAAAGTACTTACTTTGTGAAGATCCCCACACGTTTACTTCCTTGTATTCTGTGACACGTAGTCACTATTCCCCCGTGAGGAGGCCGTGCTGTGTCACACATTTCACAGAGCCCGCCTTCTGAGAGGAGGAGTTTCAGGAGGCGGAGTCAGTACAGGAATCACTGCTTGCAGGTACCGAGAGGAGGAGTTTCGGGTGGCGGAGTCAGTACAGCGATCGCTACTTGCAGGTGCTGAGAGGAGGAGTTTCGGGTGGCGGAGTCAGTACAGCGATCGCTACTTGCAGGTGCTGAGAGGAGGAGTTTCGGGTGGCGGAGTCAGTACAGCGATCGCTACTTGCAGGTGCTGAGAGGAGGAGTTTCAGGAGGCGGAGTCGTACAGAAATTACTGCTTGCTGGTGCTGAGAGGAGGAGTTTCAGGAGGCGGAGTCAGTAAAGAAATCACTGCTTGCAGGTGCTGAGAGGAGGAGTATTAGGAGGCGGAGTCAGTACAGGAATAACTGCTTGAAGGTGCTGAGAGGAGGAGTTTCAGGAGGCAGAGTCAGTACAGGAATAACTGCTTGCAGGTGCTGAGGAGGAGTTTCAGGAGGCGGAGTTAGTACAGGAATCACTGCTTGCAGGCACTGAGAGGAGGAGTTTCGGGTGGCGGAGTCAGTACAGCGATCGCTGCTTGCAGGTGCTGAGAAGAGGACTTTCAGGAGGCGGAGTCAGTACGGAAATTACTGCTTGCAGATGCTGAGATGAGGAGTTTTAGGAGGCGGAGTCGTACAGGAATCACTGCTTGCAGGTGCTGAGGAGTTTTAGGAGGTGGAGTCAGTACAGGAATCACTGCTTGCAGGTACCGGGAGGAGGAGTTTCGGGTGGCGGAGTCAGTACAGCGATCACTACTTGCAGGTGCTGAGAGGAGGAATTTCAGGAGGCGGAGTCGTACAGAAATTACTGCTTGCAGGTGCTGAGAGAAGGAGTTTCAGGAGGCGTAGTCAGTAAAGGAATCACTGCATGCAGGTGCTGAGAGGAGGAGTATTAGGAGGCGGAGTCAGTAAAGAAATCACTGCTTGAAGGTACTGAACGGAGGAGTTTCAGGAGGCGGAGTCAGTACAGGAATAACTGCTTGCAGGTGCTGAGAGGAGGAGTTTCAGGAGGCGGAGTCAGTACAGAAATCACTGCTTGAAGGTGCTGAGAGGAGGAGTTTCAGGAGGCGGAGTCAGTAAAGAAATCACTGCTTGCAGGTGCTGAGAGAAGGAGTTTCAGGAGGCGGAGTCAGTACAGGAATCACTGCTTGCAGGTGCTGAGAGGAGGAGTTTCAGGAGGCGGAGTCAGTACAGAAATCACTGCTTGAAGGTGCTGAGAGGAGGAGTTTCATGAGGCGGAGTCAGTAAAGAAATCACTGCTTGCAGGTGCTGAGAGAAGGAGTTTCAGGAGGCGGAGTCAGTACAGGAATCACTGCTTGCAGGTGCTGAGAGGAGGAGTTTCATGAGGCGGAGTCAGTAAAGAAATCACTGCTTGCAGGTGCTGAGTGAAGGAGTTTCAGGAGGTGGAGTCAGTACAGGAATCACTGCTTGAAGGTGCTGAGAGAAGGAGTTTCAGCAGGCGGAGTCAGTACAGGAATCACTGCTTGAAGGTGCTGAGAGGAGGAGTTTCATGAGGCGGAGTCAGTACAGGAATCACTGCTTGCAGGTGCTGAGTGAAGGAGTTTCATGAGGCGGAGTCAGTACAGGAATCACTGCTTGAAGGTGCTGAGAGAAGGAGTTTCAGCAGGCGGAGTCAGTACAGGAATCACTGCTTGCAGGTGCTGAGGAGTTTCAGGAGGCAGAGTCAGTACAGGAATCACTGCTTCCAGGTACTGAGAGGAGGAGTTTCGGGTGGCGTAGTCAGTACAGCGATAGCTGCTTGCAGGTGCTGAGAGGAGGAGTTTTAGGAGGCGGAGTCAGTACGGAAATTACTGCTTGCTGGTGCTGAGAGGAGGAGTTTCAGGAGGCGGAATCGGTAAAGAAATCACTGCTTGCAGGTGCTGAGAGGAGGAGTATTAGGAGGCGGAGTCAGTACAGGAATCACTGCTTGCAGGTGCTGAGAGGAGGAGTTTCAGGAGGCGGAGTCAGTACAGGAATAACTGCTTGAAGGTGCTGAGAGGAGGAGTTTCATGAGGCGGAGTCAGTACAGGAATCATTGCTTGAAGGTACTGAGAGGAGGAGTTTCAGGAGGCGGAGTCAGTAAAGGAATCACTGCATGCAGGTGTTGAGAGGAGGAGTATTAGGAGGCGGAGTCAGTACAGGAATCACTGCTTGCAGGTGCTGAGAGGAGGCGTTTCAGCAGGCGGAGTCAGTACAGGAATCACTGCTTGAAGGTGCTGAACGGAGGAGTTTACGGAGGCGGAGTCAGTACAGAAATCACTGCTTGCAGGTGCTGAGTGAAGGAGTTTCAGGAGGCGGAGTCAGTACAGGAATCACTGCTTGCAGGTGTTGAGAGGAGGAGTTTCATGAGGCGGAGTCAGTAAAGAAATCACAAGTTACTCAATCACTCATATGGACAACCTTCCCAGAAGAGGTGAAGCTGTTATAGCTAGAAAGGGCGGGGCCAGCTCAATATTGAACCCAACGGACTGGGATGCCATTAAAGTTCATGTGTAAAGGCAGGCGTCCCAATACTTTTGGCAATATAGTGTATGTGGTATATGGACAACTGTAGAGATGAAATGTTACTGATACAAGGGTGGATGTCATAATGCTACCAGGACAGTGCAAAAAGAATCACATATGGTGAGTTACAGAGCCATGCTAAAAAAAATACCAACAGTGTATAGTGCATTTTCTGGTGACCCCATTTCCATGGTGAGATGTCTTTGATAGAAGGTCTAGCCTGGACCTGAAAATAAAATCCAGGCTTCCTTGTGGGTAAAAGGTTAAATATTAATATACTGTTGGATAGCGATCGCCTATACATTATAATATGTTACTTTTTTTTATTAAACTCATAGATCATATATGGATGAATAGCTAGAGAAATTACATTTTGCTGAAACAAGGGTGGATGTCATAATGACTTCAACATGATACACAAAAAAAAATGATATTTGGTATCATGACAAAGTTACGCCTATTCATGCTAAAGAAATGTGTGGTATTATCCAGCACTTACAGTTCAGGAACAGGGCCGCCATCAGGAATTTTGGGGCCCCCTACACAGCTTCAGACATGGGCCCCCTGGAGCAGAGAACGGAGGGGTGCTTCTGCTGCAAATTGGGAAGCAAGGGGAAGTGCCACTAGTTGAGAAGCGGGGGGACGCGGTGACATGAGGGGGGATGCCATCTGGTGCCCTGGGGACCACGGGCCCCTTAGAGGTCAGGGGGGGCTTTGGGTGCTGATGGGAAAAAAAATGTATAAAAAAAAGGGAGGATGCCATCTTGGCCCCTTAGAGTTGAGGCTTTGGGTGCTGACGAAAAAAATAATAATAAAAAAAATTATAAAAAAATATTTTTTTTATAAAAAGGGGGGATGCCATCCGGGGTCCTTGGGACCACCGGGCCCCTTAGAGGTCAGGGGGATTGCCTTTGGGTGCTGACGGAAAAAATAATAATAATAATAATTAAAAAAAAATATATATAAAAAATTATAAAAAAAAATTATAAAAAAAAGGGGGGGGGGGCATCCGGGCCCCTTACAGGTGTACTGCCTGTATCCCCCTGATGGCGGCCCTGTTCAGGAAGAATACATTGACATCTGTGTATATCCTTAAAGCAGTTCCAATGACAATTTATATATATATATATATATATATATTTTTTTTTTAAACAATTCTTAACTTTATAACATTTCAAAGTATCACTCACTTCTTTAGTCAAATTCATCCCCCAATGTCCGATTTCATCTAAAAAAACGAAGTTAGAAGATTTCTTCCTGCCGTTTTCATCTTGCTTGTGGGCCTTTGAAGGCCACAAGCATACAGTTCCGGGATATGGTGCTGCTGAGCGACCAGCATGCACCGCCCGTACCCGCGCATGCACAATATGTACGCAGCGCCGTAAACTCCCGGCGTTGCCATCACAATGGGCGGAGTCATCTGAAGAGCCCGCGCCCATTGTGATGGTAACGAAGATAAAAAAAAAACACTCAGAGATGGAAGATTCAAGGGAATCATCGCGTCATCGTGCCAACTTCTGATTTTGCGAGTCTCGCCAAAACGACCGGCGGCCATTCACACTGACTCCTGGGAATAAGGACACATAGCTCCCAGGAGACAGTGCGCCGCCGGATGTGATGGCCATGCCCGTGGTTGGCAGAGACCGGAAAGGCCACTGAAAAGCCTCCTAACCAGGTAACCCTTAGGAGAATTTTTTTTTTCCATGGTAGAACGATTGTATTGCCTAAATGAAGTTAATGCAAAGGTCAAAAATTGAGTGAAACTAAGCAATTTAAGCATGTAATGTTATGGAAGTCTTGCTACAACTTGTAGGCCCAGATTCTCAAAGGCGTTACGACGGCGCAACACCATTTGCGCCGTCGTAAGTCCTAATCTGGCCCCGGGTATCTATGCGACTGATTCTTAGAATCAGTTACGCATAGATACCCATTAGATCTGACAAGCGTAAGGCTCTTACGCTGTCAGATCTTAAATGTAATATTTTTTCCCGCCGCTAGGTGTCGCCGACGTCGGTTTCCCCGTCGCTTATGTAAATTAGCAAATTACGGCGATTCCCGAACGTACGCGCGCTCGACGCAGAGAATTTACGACGTTTCCGTAGCCTTTGCGACACGTATAGTTGCCCCTGGGTCTATGAGGCTCAGCCAAAGTTAAGTATGGCCGTCGTTCCCGCGTCGAAATTTAAAAAATCGACGTCGTTTGCGTAAGACGTCCGTGAATGGCACTGGACGCCATTTACATTAACGTCTAAGCAAATGACGTTGGTGCGACGTCATTTAGCGCAATACCCGACGGAGCATGCGCAGTACGCTCGGCGCGGGAACGCGCCTAATTTAAATGGGCGGTCTTGTGCCGAGCGCTTTTACGATACACCGCCGCAAGTTTACAGGTAAGTGTTCTGAGAATAAGGCACTAACGCTGTAAACCTGCGGCGGTGTAACGTAAATCACATACGTTACGCTGCCCAGGAGCAACGTAATTCTACGAGAATCTGGGCCGTAGTGTGCAAAACTAATCCTTGAGCCAGGCAACATATCACTAGCGCAGGCTTAGGCCACTGCAAGCCACTTTGATATATCCACGGGTCTAACTCTTTCGAGACTATTATAAACAGTACTGTACAGTAAGAATGCCTTCAAAAATATGTATTTTTAATTGTTTATTTTTATCAATTTACATATTGCAAAGTGAGCGGACAGAATAAAAATCTAAATTAAATCAATATTTGGTGTGATCGCCATTTGCCTTCAAACGAGCATCAATTTTTCTAGGTAGACTTGCACACCGTTTTTGAAGGAGCTCAGCAGGCATGGGCGTCCGCTCCATAGAGCAAGGGGGGGCAATTGACCCCCCCTGGAAAATCGAGAAGGTGTTGAAGAGTCTCGCGGCTGTGGGCTGTCTGAGCGGTCCCGGGCCGGATGTCACACAGACACAGCGAGCAGAGTGAAGCCACCTCCCCCTCCAGTGTTTATGTGTACACAGGGAAACTGCTGTGCCCATGCCGTGCTGATGTCTGATCTGAGGTACTGAATGGGATAGGGGGGGGGTCCGTCTATGCTGAAAGGGGGGTTTGTGCTGAATGGGGGTCCATCTGTGCTGAATAGGGGGGCTGTGCTAAATGGAGGAGTCTGTGCAGAATGGGGGGTCTGTGCTGAATAGAGAGGTCTGTGCTGAAGGGGGGTCCATCTGTGCTGAAGGGGGGTCTGTATATTCTCTAGGCTATATTTATATGGGCATGGAGTGAAGCTAAATTATCTCAAGAGCTATTTCACACTGCCAGCTGGCTGCGTTATCGGTAAAGCGCCGCTTTACCATCAGTTTTAGCTGCACTATTTGGCCGCTAGCAGGGTGCTTTTAACCCCTGCTAGCGTTTGAAGAAAGGATTAAATGTGACTGTGTATTGCCGCTGCGGAAGTGCCCCCCCTGAAAAAATTTCAGCGGACGCCCATGTCGGCAGGTAGGTTCTTGGAGAACTAAGAACAGATCTTCTGTAGATGTCGACTGCCTCCAATCCTTTTGTCTCTTCATTTCATCCCAGACAGACTCCATGATGGTGAGTGAGTGAGTGAGAAACTTGTAAAGCGCAACACATGCGAACTGAATCGCCTCTGGGCTCTGGTGAGATCAGGGCTCTGTGGGGGCCAAACCATCACTTCCAGGACTTCTTGTTCTTCTTTACACTGAAAATAGTTCTTGAGTTGAGTTGAGTGGCATCTTGATATAGCGCGGTCATTTCCCCCGTAGGATCCCGACACGCTTGGCGGAATCCCTGTAAAAAAAAACAGGGACTAGGAGGAGACAGAAGCAGGTGGAAGCAGCTTAAGAGGTGGAACAAGAGAGGCTACACGGGAAAGGCTTGTGTGAAGAGCCAAGTCTTCAGTTTTCTGCGAAAGACCAAGATGGTAGGGGCCTCCTGGAGCTCAGCAGGGGGGATATTCCACAGCACAGCACCCTGGTGGGAGAAAGCTCGATCACCACGCCGGGTCTTCTTAGGCGCAGAGATGTGGAGGAGGTCTCTTCTGCTTGATCGTTAAGTGATCTTCCCAGAACTCGTTTGTGGAAGTGTGAACAGAGGTAACTTGGAGCAAGGCTTCTCATGATTTTGAACATGATATAACCTGTTTTAAACAGAGTACGATGGTAAACCGGCAACCCTTCTTAATGACATTGGTTGTATATGTTTGGGGTGGTTGTCCTACTGCAGAATGCATTTGGGGCCAATCATACGCCTCCTTGATGGTATGGCATGATGGATAAGTATCGGCTTGTATTTCTCAGCATTGAGGACACCATTGACTGGACTGTAGACGGAGTGGGCAACCAAGGAATATTAATGCAGACACATCATGCACAGAACTGGAAGGAACTAGTGGGACCCAGGTACCCTTATCTACTTTCCGGAGAAGTCTGGCCAGAAGTGGTCTTCATGGAAAAATTGTGACCAAAAAGCCATACCTCCAGTGTGGAAACAAGACTAAGCGACTCAACTATACAGGAAAATATAGGAACTGGTCAGAAGTGATCTTCATTGAAGAATTGCGGCCAAAGAGCCATACCTCCAGTGTGGAAACAAGACTAAGCGACTCAACTATGCAGGAAAATATAGGAACTGGCCAGAAGTGGTCTTCATGGAAGAATTGCGGCCAAAGAGCCATACCTCCAGTGTGGAAACAAGACTAAGCAACTCAACTATGCAGGAAAATATAGGAACTGGCCAGAAGTGGTCTTCATGGAAGAATTGCGGCCAAAGAGCCATACCTCCAGTGTGGAAACAAGACTAAGCGACTCAACTATGCAGGAAAATATAGGAACTGGCCAGAAGTGGTCTTCATGGAAGAATTGCGGCCAAAAAGCCATACCTCCAGTGTGGAAATAAGATTAAGCGACTCAACTATACAGGAAAATATAGGAACTGGTCAGAAGTGGTCTTCATGGAAGAATTACGGCCAAAGAGCCATACCTCCAGTGTGGAAACAAGACTAAGTGACTCAACTATGCAGGAAAATATAGGAACTGGCCAGAAGTGGTCTTCATGCAAGAATTGCGGCCAAAGAGCCATACCTCCAGTGTGGAAACAAGACTAAGCGACTCAACTATGCAGGAAAATATAGGAACTGGCCAGAAGTGGTCTTCATGCTAGAATTGCGGCCAACAAGTCATACCTCTAATGTGGAAACAAAGCTAAGGGACTCAACTATACAGGAAAATATAAGTACTAGGGTGCAGAAAAATGGCAGCAGGAGCTCTAGACTGATGAGTCAAAATGTGAAATATTTGGCTGTAGCAGGAGGCATCTTGTTGGCGAAGGGCTGGAGAGCGGTACAATAATGAGTGTCTGCAGCCAACTGTGAAGTATGGTGGAGGTTCCTTGCAAGTCGGTGGCTGCATTTCTGCAAATGGAGTTGGAGATTTGGTCAGGATCAATGGTTTCCTTAATGCTTAAATATTAGGCAGATGCTTATCCATTATGACATACCATCAAGGAGGCGTGTGATTGGCTCACTGTTAATAGGTCCAACTAAACCCAGGGAGCTTCGAGCTATAAAACGCTCAGGTCTGAATCCAGGGGTGCAAAGAAAAGCCAAGATTTACAATGAATTTGTACAAAAACAACCAGGAAATAAACTTTATTCTCTAGTCACCTACCAGAGCTACCATAACCGGCAACATTATCTCCAGTTTCAGAGCTCACACGTTCGTGCTAATTGGGGATTAATTATTTTAAGATTCAGAAGTCCTCAGACAACCAGATGAAATCTCGCCATGATAGCCAAGCTCAACTTTTTTTATTTGCAAGTTCTGGTATTCCAAGGGAGACTCTGTAGTTTCAGACAAGCCAGTCTCCAACAGAGAGATATGTACTTTTGCATCCTAGTGGGAAATTTAGCTAATTAACTTTAGTCCTGGATATCTCCACTCCAGCGGACAAGCTGAGAAGATGATTCAGACCGGAAAACTACTTTTCCCGAATTCATTCAGCATAGGTGTTGAGTCCTGAAATTTTCTTCTTAGTATATAAAATGCTTTAATCTCAGACAACAAATTTAACACCTGCTCAACTCGTCATGGAGATGGTGGTAAAATGCTGTATATTACATGTAAACAACGTGGGTTCTACTTAAAATGCCCGGTAAACACTGGCGTTGCTAGGTGGCAAAAAGACCAGGGGCTTCAGCCCGAAGTCCAATGCCAGTGACACTGACCTACCTACATTGACGGTAGTGACCTACATACACTGACCTACCTACATTGACAATAGTGACCTACATACACTGACCTACCTACACTGACGTTAGTAGTGACCTATATACACTGACCTACCTACACTGATGGTAGTAGTGACCTATATACCCTGACCTACCTACACTGAAGGTAGTGACCTGACCTATATACAATGACCTACCTAACCTACCTACACTGATCTACCTACACTGACGGTAGTGACCTGACCTATATACACTGACCTACCTGACATACCTACACTGACCTACCTACACTGATGGTAGTGACTTGACCTATGTACACTGACGGTAGTGACCTATGTACACTGACGGTAGTGACCCGACCTATGTACACTGACAGTAGTGACCCGACCTATGTACACTCACGCTAGTGACCCGACTTAGGTCAGGTCACTACTGTCAGTGTACATAGGTCGGGTCACTACCGTCAGTGTACATAGGTCACTACTGTCAGTGTACATAGGTCACTACCGTCAGTGTACATAGGTCAAGTCACTACCATCAGTGTAGGTAGGTCAGTGTAGGTATGTCAGGTAGGTCAGTGTACATAGGTCAGGTCACTACCGTCAGTGTACATATGTACACTGACCTACCTGACATACCTACACTGATGGTAGTGACCTGACCTATATACACTGACCTACCTGACATACCTACACTGACCTACCTACACTGACGGTCGTGACCTGACCTATGTACACTGACGGTAGTGACCTGACCTATATACACTGACCTACCTGACATACCTACACTGACCTACCTACACTGACGGTCGTGACCTGACCTATGTACACTGACGGTAGTGACCTGACCTATGTACACTGACGGTAGTGACCTGACCTATGTACATTGACGGTAGTGACCTGACCTATGTACACTGACGGTAGTGACCCGACCTATGTACACTGACGGTAGTGACCCGACCTATGTACACTGATGGTAGTGACTCGACCTATGTACACTGATGGTAGTGACCTGACCTATGTACACTGACGGTAGTGACCTGACCTATGTACACTGACCTACCTGACATACCTACACTGACGGTAGTGACCTGACCTATATACACTGACCTACCTGACATACCTACACTGATGGTCGTGACCTGACCTATCTACCGTCAGTGTACATAGGTCAGGTCACTACCGTCAGTGTAGATAGGCCAGGTCACGACCATCAATGTAGGTAGGTCAGTGTAGGTTTTTCAGGTAGGTCAGTGTATATAGGTCAGGTCACTACCGTCAGTGTACATAGGTCAAGTTATTACCGTCAGTGTACATAGGTCAGGTCACTACCGTCAGTGTAATGACCTGACCTATGTACACTGACGGTAGTTACCTGACCTATGTACACTGACGGTAGTGACCTGACCTATGTACACTGACCTACCTGACATACCTACACTGACGGTAGTGACTTGACCTACCTACACTAACCTACCTACACTGACCGCAGTGACAGACGTACACTGACCTATATACATACACATTACACTTTCTCTGACCTACCTCAGCGGTGTCACAGCAGTCAGTCATTCCGGCGTCAGAGGAGGAGCCGAGGAGGGTAGAAGACCCGAGGACTGGAGCCTGGAGGGTAGGGGGTAGGAGAGCCGAGGAGCCTGAGGAGAGGAGAGCCGCCCGCCCGAGCGCCAAGTGATGTGTATTTGTAATTCCCGCCTTCTGGTAATTCCCGCCTATGATGGACGTCACGCGTTATGTGGATTCTACAGACATCCACTGGGGCCCCGTACACACGAGGAGATATGTCCGATGAAAACGGTCCGCGGACCATTTTCATCGGACATGTCTCCTGGGAGCTTTTGGTCTGATGTGTGTACACACCATCAGACCAAAATCCCCGCGGACAGAGAACGCGGTGACGTAGAAGACACCGACGTTCTCAAACACGGAAGTGCAATGCTTCCACGCATGCGTCGAATCAATTTGACGCATGCGCGGGATTTCGGGACGCTGGTTACACGTCATAACCAGCGGACATGTCCGATTAGGTGTACTAACCATCGGACATGTCCGACGGACATGTTTCCAGCGGACAAGTTTCTTAGCTTGCTAAGAAACTTTTGTCCGCTGGAAACCGGTCCGCTAGGCCGTACACACGGTCGGACATGTCCGCGGAAACTGGTCCGCGGACCAGTTTCAGCGGACATGTTCAACCGTGTGTACGCGGCCTAAGAGTTGTGATAGTTCCCTTCATGGGACATCTACATGCCGACAGACTGATGTTAACCCCTCCTTATCTGTATTCAGCAGTGGTATCGTTGTACACATTTTTATACCAATATCATACTTATCTAGTTTTAATTCTATTCCCATAGGATGGCTGACCCCAGAAAGGTAAGTGCCAGGGGTGGGGGCATTTTACAGGGCACAGTAACGAAAATTGATGGGCACAGTGGCTGCGTTTGATGGGCACAGTGGTTGCCTTTGATTGGCACAATGGTTGCAATTGATGGGCACAGTAGCTGCGTTTGATGGGAACAGTGAGGCTGCAATTGTTTTTTTTTTTTTCGTTTGTTTGCGCCCCCCCCAAAAATTTGGGGCACCAGTCGCCACTGCAACCAATGGAGTCCTTTATAAATATAAGAAGCATTCAGGTGATTTAACTGTCTCCAAGATCTACCAAAAAACTAACATGTCAGTTTCTGCTTGGACTGATCCTTTAAAAAAAAGAGCCTAAAGCCAATTCCGTCGCTGGAAGGAGAACATCATTAATCTGCTGGACAGGACTGAAAAGTTAGAACATCAATTTACCTGCTGAACCGGCGTCAATATCACTTAGGCATTCTCAGAATAAAACCCAGCGACGTTTCGCGACTGTAAAATAACTGGAATTATATATATCTCTCTCTCTCTCTTCATGCTGGTTGGCAAGTAAAATGTTTATAACGCGACTCCATATTTGTTGGCTCCGGTGATCGCCAAATTAACGGAGTATAAAGGGCTTGTATCCCGTTGTATTTTCCAATAACCTCCACGTAAGGATACGGCAGACGGGAACACTGCCTGCTAATTCTCCAATTCCTCTGAGTACAAAAGTGAAAAAAAAAAAAAAAAGATTGCGAAAGAAAAGAATTCTCTTTTTTTTTTTTTCTCCTATACTGAATACGCAGCTTTTTCAAGTAATTAGGAATATTAAAAGCAATGACTGTGATTGAGATAGAAACATTATTCATTCCTTTATATTTCCTTGCTGGGCAGGCAGCCAACATATTTCATTTATGAGTTTTCATCTGCAAAGAAAAAAAAAAAAAACGAAAGAGAGAGAAAGAAAGAAAAGGATGGCAGAGGGCGAGGAGCCAATTACTAAATGAAATACGTTCCTGTTTAACTCTAATAAATGACACCCTAAATGTTCTCGTTTTTGGAGTGCCCCCAGAGTGACAGCTCATTTCACTTATTTGGAATTAACCCCGCCGCCGCTGAGGCGGCCATTAGCATAGGAACCAATAATACAGATGCAGTTCAGATTTATGTGCCCGCATGGGTCAACCATTTTTTTTTTTTTGGCACGGATCGGCCATTTTGGCATACAAAAAAAAAAAACGGGCTATATTTATCCTCATTTCACTTAAGCATTTTGCTTCTAGCAAGCATTTTATATTGCCGCCATTATTACACCTGCCAGGAGATTTTTTTTTTTTTCCTCTGTAGCTTCTGGTATGCTCCTCTCAGGCACTTTGGGCAATGTGGGACTTTAGATTTATGAAAGGTGCACCAAGGCAGGAGCCCTGGCAGCCGGCGTTTCGCAAGACCTCTGTTTCCGCGAGATTTATTGCGGCACCGCAGAATGAATTACAGGTGACTTTCAGGATTGATATAGTTCAGTCGCCGGCAATTCACTCTCGTTTTGGGTGTAATGAATCCCACCGGCCGTTGGCTGTTTCCGTCTCCTTAGCACTTTTATACGGCTGTTTATCAAAGGCTAAGCAGCGTGCGAAAGGCAGAACGATTCATAAGAAGTATTAACGGGAGCAGCAACAGGAACCTGTATGATATGCAATAGCTTGACTCACTACTTACTGTACTTATCTCGGAAGATCTTGACTTTTTTTGGTGACGAAAAGGATATCATCAGAAATTCAGATCCCTAAAACAGTTGTGGTCGTTTTCACGATGGGCTGCGCTGTTTGAGGCTTGGTTCAAAAGGACAGCTTGGATCCAATTTCGTCCATTTCCATACACTACATTAAAACATCTAATTAAACAGATAGCGTAAGGTTTAATAAACGCCAGAACCCCTGGCAGAAAAAGCAGCACAAAAAAAAGCCCAGTGGCTCGTATTGCAGAAGAGTTTATTGGCATTTGCGTTTTTAAGCGATTCCCCCCCCCCCCCCCGTGCTCATTTGTCGCTATAATCAGTATACACTTGAAAATGTTGAATGCTCCTAAACGCTGTGTTTATGGACGTTTATGCGGCTATTTATCAAAGGCTAAGCAGCCTGTGAGGCAAAAAATCAGATCCATAATACAGAGTCGTGGTCGTTTTCAAGATAGACGTAACAATCAGACTTCAGAAAATGTTGAACACTTCTAAATGTTGTGTTTATGCGGCTTTTTATCAAAGGCTAAGCAGCGTGCAAGGCAGAACAATTCATAAGAAGTATTAGTAGGAGCAACAACAGGTACAGTACCTGTATGATATTCAATAGCTTGACTCACTACTTACTGTACTTATTTCGGAAGATCTTGACTTTTTTGGTGACGAAAAGGATATCATCAGAAATTCAGATCCCTAAAACAGTTGTGGGCTGCGCTGTTTGAGGCTTGGTTCAAAAGGACAGCTTGGATCCAATTTCATCCATTTTCATACACTACATTAAAAAAATCTAATTAAACAGATAGTGTAAGGTTTAATAAATGCCAGAACCCTTGGCAGAAAAAGCAGCACAAAAAAAAGCCCAGTGGCTCGAGTTGCAGAAGAGTTTATAGGCATTTGCCTTTATAAGCGTTTTTTCCATATGTTCATTTGTCGCAATAATCGGTATACACTTGAAAATCTTGAACACGCCGAAATGTTGTGTTTATCAAAGGCTAAGCACTGTGTGAGGCAGTGCGATTCATAAGAAATATTAACGGGAGCAGCAACAGGAACCTGTATGATATGCAATAGCTTGACTCACTACTTACTGTACTTATCTCGGAAGATCTTGACTTTTTTTGGTGACGAAAAGGATATCATCAGAAATTCAGATCCCTAAAACAGTTGTGGTCGTTTTCACGATAGGCTGCGCTGTTTGAGGCTTTGTTTTAAAAGGACAGCTTGGATCCAATTTTGGCCATTTTCATACACAACATTAAAACATCTAATTAAACAGATAGCGTAAGGTTTAATAAATGCCAAAACTCCTGGCAGAAAAAGCAGCATAAAAAAATGCCCAGTGGCTCGTATTGCACAACAGTTTATAGACATTTGCTTTTACAAGCGTTTTTTTTGCCCCCTGTGCTCATTGGTCACTATAATCAATGTACACTTGAAAATGTTGAATGCTCCTAAACGTCGCGTTTATGGATGTTTGTGCGGCTATTTATCAAAGGCTAAGCAGCTTGCGAAGGTAGAAATTCAGATCCCTAAAACAGTTGTGGTCGTTTTCACGATAGGCTGTGCTGTTTGAGGCTTGGTTCAAAAGGACAGCTTGGATCCAATTTCGTCCATTTTCATACACTACATTAAAACATCTAATTAAACAGATAGTATAAGGTTTAATAAATGCCAAAACCCCTGGCAGAAAAAGCAGCACAAAAAAGCCCAGTGGCTCGTATCGAGTTTATTGGCATTTGCGTTTTTAAGCGCCCCCCCCCACCCCCCCACCGTGCTCATTTGTCGCTATAATCAGTATACACTTGAAAATGTTGAATGCTCCTAAACGCCGCGTTTATGGACGTTTATGTGGCTATTTATCAAAGGCTAAGCAGCTTGCGAGGCAGAAACGCAGATCTATAAAACAGAGTCATGGTCGTTTTCGAGATAGAAGTAACATTCAGACTTCAGAAAATGTTGAACACTCCTAAATGTTGTGTTTATGCGGCTTTTTATCAAAGGCTAAGCAGCGTGCGAAGGCAGAACAATTCATAAGAAGTATTAACGGGGGCAGCAACAGGTACCTGTATGATATGCAATAGCTTGACTCACTACTTACTGTACTTATCTCGGAAGATCTTGACTTTTTTGGTGACGAAAGGATATCATCAGAAATTCAGATCCCTAAAACAGTTGTGGTCGTTTTCACGATGGGCTGCGCTGTTTGAGGCTTGGTTCAAAAGGACAGCTTGGATCCAATTTCGTCCATTTTCATACACTACATTAAAACATCTAATTAAACAGATAGTGTAAGGTTTAATAAATGCCAAAACTCCTGGCAGAAAAAGCAGCACAAAAAAAGCCCAGTGGCTCGAATTGCAGAAGAGTTTATAGGCATTTGCCTTTTATAAGCATTTTTTTCCCATGTGCTCATTTGTCGCTATAATCAGTATACACGTGAAAATATTGAACACTCCTAAATGTTGTGTTTATGCGTCTATTTATCAAAGGCTAAGCACCGTGTGAGGCTGAGCGATTCAGAAGAAGTATTAACGGGAGCAGCAACAGGTATGATATGCAATAGCTTGACTCACTACTTACTGTACTTATCTCGGAAGATCTTGACTTTTTTGGTGACGGAAGGATATGATCAGAAATTCAGATCCCTAAAAGAGTTGTGGTCGTTTTCAAGATGGGCTGCGCTGTTTGAGGCTTGGTTCAAAACGACAGCTTGGATCCAATTTCGTCCATTTTCATACACTACATTAAAACCTCTAATTAAACAGATAATGTAAGGTTTGATAAATACCAGAACCCCTGGCAGAAGCAGCATACAAAAAAAAGCCCAATGGCTCGTATTGCACAAGAGTTTATTGGCATTTGCGTTTTGTTCCATGTGCTCATTTGTCGCTATAATCATGTGAACATCTTTAAAATGTTGAATGCTCCTAAATGCCGCGTTTATGGACGTTTATGTGGCTATTTATCAAAGGCTAAGCAGCTTGCGAGGCAGAAATTCAGATCCAAATAAACAGAGTCATGGTCGTTTTCGAGATAGAAGTAACATTCAGACTTCAGAAAATGTTGAACACTCCTAAATGTTGTGTTTATGCATCTGTTTATCAAAGGCTAAGCAGTATGCGAAGGCAGAACAATTCATAAGAAATATTAACGGGAGCAGCAACAGGAACCTGTATGATATGCAATAGCTTGACTCACTACTTACTGTACTTATCTCGGAAGATCTTGACTTTTTTGGTGACGAAAAGGATATCATCAGAAATTCAGATCCCTAAAACAGTTGTGGGCTGCGCTATTTGAGGCTTGGTTCAAAAGGACAGCTTGGATCCAATTTCGTCCATTTTCATTTTAAAACATCTAATTAAACAGATAGCGTAAGGTTTAATAAATGCAGAACCCCTGGCAGAAAAAGCAGCATAAAAAAATGCCCAGTGGCTCGTATTGCAGAAGAGTTTATAGGCATTTGCTTTTACAAGTGTTTTTTTGCCCCGTGCTCATTGGTCACTATAATCAATGTACACTTGAAAATGTTGAATGCTCCTAAACGCCGCGTTTATGGACGTTTATGCGGCTATTTATCAAAGGCTAAGCAGCTTGCGAAGGCAGAAATTCAGATCCATAAAACAGAGTCATGGTCGTTTTCGAGATAGAAGTAACATTTAGATGTCTCATTAAAATATTGCAACAATCGCTATTTTATTCTCTAGGGTCTCTTCTAAAAAAATAAAAAAAATATTTAGTGTGGAGTAAGGAGGACATTTTGGGTACCTGGAGTCGGAGTCGGAGGAAATTTTGGGTACCTGGAGACGGAGTCGGAGTCAGCAAACAATGCACCGACTCCAACTCCGACTCCTACTAAATTTAGATTGTCGAAACATTTAGGAGTCGAAACATTTATCTACCGACTCCACAGCCCGGATTCCTTACACTAAATTCTGCTGTGATCACTAAACATCCAGTCAAAATCCAGAAAAGTAACCACATGACTTTAGAAAAGGCGTGGGGGTGGGAATTAAAAAATCATGCCCGTCTCCCGACTAGTGCATGAGATATGTAAATAACCTGTCACTCACAGCAAGGGGGGCGGAACGGACCAATGTTTTTTTTCTGCAAGTCCGTTTTGTTTCACTGAACAATAAAAGAGGATTGCTCAGAGCTGGATTAACTCTGTGTGGCAAGACTGGGCGCAGATGATAGGAAATCTTATACTCTACATTGTGACATAAAAAAAATATCGGGTTTACATCCACTTTAAGGTCCTCAACCCCCCCCCCCCCCCCCCCTTCATTAGCATATGCTCCCCTTTTCTTCAAAACACACACACTCTACTTCGTGGAGGAGCATAGAAAATACTTTGCACTTGCAGGTATGGAGGAGCATGTGACTCACTACCCTTGGGGATTGGGCTCAGCACTGGCGAATGAGGGCAGGAGAAAGAGTCTTCAGCCATGTGTAAGCTCCGACTACTCGGAGCTTACACAAGGCATTTCTTTCTTGTTCCTGGCAGTGGGAGAGAAAAAGTAAAGAAGTCCGTGCCATTAGGGGGCATCTGGGGGTGGGGGGATTAATGTGAACCTGTTGTTTTGAATTTATAGACAAAGTAGCAAGTATAGTTTAACCACTTAAGGACCGCCTCCTGCACATATACGTCGGCAGAATGGCACGGCTGGGCACAAGCACGTACAGGTACGTCCTCTTTAAGTGCCCAGCCGTGGGTTGCGGGCGCGCGCCCGCGTCCCCAGCTCCGTGACTGCGGGACCCACGGACCCGATCGCCGCTGGAGTCCCGCGATCGGTCCCCGAAGCTGAAGAACGGGGAGAGGTGTGTGTAAACACAGCTTCCCCGTTCTTCACTGTGGTGCCGTCATTGATCGTGTGTTCCCTTTTATAGGGAAACACAATCAATGACGTCACACCTACAGCCACACCCCCCTACAGTTAGAAACACAAATGAGGTCACACATAACCCCTTCAGCGCCCCCTAGTGGTTAACTCCCAAACTGCAATTGTCATTTTCACAGTAAGGCCCCGTACAGACGACCGAACATGTCTGCTGAAACTGGTCCGCGGACCAGTTTCAGCAGACATGTTCGGTCGTGTGTAGGCCCGAGCGGACAGGATTCCAGCAAACATTTGCCCGCCGGGCCTTTTCCCAGCGGGCAAATATTTCCGGGCTTGTTTTAAAACAGCCCGCTGGAATCCTGTCCCCTCGGACATGTAAGGTCGTCAGTACAGACCTACCGTACATGTCCGAGCGCCCGCCATCCCTCGCATGCGTCGAATGACTTCGACGCATGCGTGGAAGCATTTAACTGGCAGGCCCGCCCACGTCGCCGCGTCATCGATGCGGCGACGGCGCGGACATGCCCCGCGTATTGTTTACGCGCGGATTTCTGTAAGATGGTGAGTACAGCCATCGTACAGAAATCCCCGGGCAGACATGTACGGTGAAAACGGTCCGACGGACCGGTTTCATCGTACATGTTTGCTCGTCAGTACCCTGCATTTTTAATGCATTTTTTGCTGTGAAAATGACAATGGTCCCAAAAATGTGTCAAAATTGTCCGAAGTATCCGCCATAATGTCGCAGTCACGAAAAAAAATCTCTGATCGCCGCCATTAGTAGTAAAAAAAATTTTTTTTATAAAAATGCAATAAAACTATCCCCTAATTTGTAAACGCTATAAATTTTGCGCAAACCAACCGATAAACGCTTATTGCGATTTTTTTACCAAAAATATGTAGAAGAATACGTATCGGGCCTAAACTGAGGGAAAAAAATGTTTTATGTATTTTTGGGGGATATTTATTAGAGCAAAAAGTAAAAAATATTGCATTTTTTTCAAAATTGTCGCTTTAATTTTGTTTATAGCGCAAAAAAAAAAAACGCAGAGGTGATCAAATACCACCAAAAGAAAGCTCTATTTGTGGGAAAAAAAGGACGCCAATTTTGTTTGGGAGCCACGTCACACGACCACGCAATTGTCAGTTAAAGCGACGCAGTGCCGAATCGCAAAAACTGGCCAGGTCCTTTAGCTGCCTAAAGGTCCGGGTCATAAGTGGTTAATGTGAACCTGTTGTTTTAAATTCATAGGCAAAGTAGCAAGTGTAGTTTAATGTCCCCAGCCCCCTCCAGGAGTATAGATTCACATTTTCCTAATTCCCCCACCATACTATTGAGGAGTATAGAAAATACTTTGGCCCAGATTCACAAGAGATACGACGGCGTATCTCCTGATACGCCGTCGTATCTCTGTTTTAGGGTCTTCCTAACTATGGGCCAGATTCACGTAGGTGAGCGGCGGCGTAACGTATCGTAGATACGTTACACCGCCGCAAGTTTTCATCGCAAGTGCCTGATTCACAGAGCACTTGCAATGAAAACCTATGCCGGTGGCCTCCGGCGCAAGGCGGGCCAATTCAAATGGGCGTGTGCCATTTAAATTAGGCGCGCTCCCGCGCCGGACCTACTGCGCATGCTCCGTTTTGAAATTCCCGCCGTGCTTTGCGCGAAGTGACTTCATTTTTTCGAACGGCGACGTGCGTAGCGTACTTTTGTATTCCCGGACGTCTTACGCAAGAAGAAACATTTTTTACATTTCGACGCTGGAACGACGGCCATACTTTAAACAGCACATACGTGGGCTGTGTAAAGTTAGGGCAGGTAAAACGACGACTAAAATTGCGACGGGAAACTAGACTAGCGACGACGTACCGAACGCGAAAATCCGTCGTGGATCGCCGTAACTGCTAATTTGCATACCCGACGCTGGAATACAACGAGAACTCCCCCCAGCGGCGGCCGCGGTACTGCATCCTAAGATCCGACAGTGTAAAACAATTACACCTGTCGGATCTTATGGATATCTATGCGTAACTGATTCTATGAATCAGCCGCATAGATAGAAACAGAGATACGACGGAGTATCAGGAGAAACGCCGTCGTATCTCTTTGGTGAATCTGGCCCTATGCGGCTGATTCATAGAATCAGTTACGCATAGTTAGCCCTAAGATCCGACAGGTGTAATTGTTTTACACTGTCGGATCTTAGGATGCAATACCTCGGCCGCCGCTGGGGGGAGTTTGCGTCGTAAACCAGCGTCGGGTATGCAAATTAGTAGTTACGGCGATCCACAAAGTTTTTTTGCGTTCGCTACGTCGCTGCTAGTCTAGTTTAGCGTCGCAAAGTTAGTCGTTGTTTTTGCTGCCCTAACTTTACACAGCACACGTATGTGCTGTATAAAGTATGGCCGTCGTTCCCGCGTCGAAATTTGAAAATTTTTGGTTCTTGCGTAAGACGTCCGGGAATACGAAAGTACGCTACGCACGTCGCCGTTCGAAAAAATTATGTCACTTCGCGCAAAGCACGGCGGGAATTTCAAAATGGAGCATGCGCAGTAGGTCCGGCGGGGGAGCGCGCCTAATTTAAATGGCACACGCCCCTTTGAATTACGCGGGCTTGCGCCGGAGGCCGCCAGCGTAAGTGTTCATGCAAGTGCTTTGAGAATCAGGCACTTGCGATGAAAACTTGCGGCGGTGTAACGTATCTACGATACGTTACGCCGGCGCGATTCTACGTGAATCTGGGCCTTTGTACTTCCAGGTACGGAGGAGCATGTGAATGGGCAAAGCCCAGATTTGCATTATAATACAAAGCCCACTAAATGACACGTATGGCTGACAGTACACAGAGGAGCGTTGTTTTTTTTATCATTTAACGAGGTTGTGCGTTTGCATATTGTCCCTTTTCGGCCAAGACGCAATAATAAGAGTCGGTATTACCGATGCACGTGAAGGTTTCTTGGGTCCCACGCAGCTTTCCTGCCGCCTATCTGATCCTCTCCACTTCTGAAGTTGGCACCCTCTGAAAAAATAATTTACATCACAACAAGGGGAATTTTTGTTCAAACGATCCGACGGAGAATTCCTGGGGGAGCTGCTCTGAGGATTGCTTGCGAGTTTTCCTAGCGAGGCTTGGAATGAAATCTGTTATTTTCTTCTTATTTATGTCTTATATGGGTCAGAAACCCCGAGATAAATGACTTGTATGTTTGAAAGTTGGAAGGTATTTTCGTGTTTAAAGAAAATAAATAAATAAATAAATAAATAAAATATGTGAAAACATTCTTGTGTATGTTTAAATTTTCCTAGCAATTATTCATAAACTACGCCAAACTGAGCGCCATTTACCAGTAGATTTCGCAGGGTGACTTCTCGTGAGCGTGTAGGCAGGTAGTGGTTACTGCTGCCCTGGGGGGGAAGTTAGGGGTTAAAGGAGAAGTACGGAGAAAGCTTGTTTGGCTGTACTTCTCCTGTGGATCACAGAAGTGCAGTTAATTCTGCACTCCTGTCAACCGTTTTCAGCAGACAGCATGCTGAAGCCCGCTGTCTGCTGACATTTCAGAGCCGGTCTAAGCTCGAGAAAGATCATGACAGCAGGCTGAAGACCGCTGTCTGCTGACATTACAGAGCCGGTCTAAGCTCGGGAAAGATCACGACCATATGGTCGGGATACGCCCACATGCCTACACCAGCCTAAAGGTCCGGGTCTTAAGTGGTTAAAACATCTAATTAAACAGATAGTATAAGGTTTAATAAATGCCAGAACCCCTGGCAGAAAAAGCAGCAGAAAAAAAAGCCCAGTGGCTCGAATTGCAGAAGAGTTTATAGGCATTTGCCTTTATAAGCGTTTTTTTCCATGTGCTCATTTGTCGCTATAATCAGTATACACTTTTAAAAGTAAATGAGAGATTTGGGGTCTTTTTGACCCCAGATCTATCAATAAAGAAGCCTGCTGTCTGCTGACATTACAGAGCCGGTGTAAGCTCGGGAAAGATCATGACAGCAGGCTGAAGCCCGCTGTCTGCTGACATTACAGAGCCAGTGTAAGCTCGGGAAAGATCATGACAGCAGGCTGAAGCCCGCTGTCTGCTGACATTACAGAGCCAGTGTAAGCTCGGGAAAGATCATGACAGCAGGCTGAAGCCCGCTGTCTGCTGATATTACAGAGCCGCTCTAAGCTTGGGAAAGATCATGACAGCAGGCTGAAGACCGCTGTCTGCTGATATTACAGAGCCGGTCTAAGCTCGGGAAAGATCATGACAGCAGGCTGAAGCCCGCTTTCTGCTGACATTACAGAGCCAGTGTAAGCTCGGGAAAGATCATGACAGCAGGCTGAAGCCCGCTTTCTGCTGACATTACAGAGCCAGTGTAAGCTCGGGAAAGATCATGACAGCAGGCTGAAGCCCGCTGTCTGCTGACATTACAGAGCCAGTGTAAGCTCGGGAAAGATCATGACAGCAGGCTGAAGCCCGCTGTCTGCTGGTATTACAGAGCCGGTCTAAGCTCAGGAAAGATCATGACAGCAGGCTGAAGCCCGCTGTCTGCTGACATTACAGAGCCGGTCTAAGCTCGGGAAAGATCACGACCATATGGTCGGGATACGCCCACATGCCTGGACCAGCCTAAAGGTCCGGGTCTTAAGTGGTTAAAACATCTAATTAAACAGATAGTATAAGGTTTAATAAATGCCAGAACCCCTGGCAGAAAAAGCAGCAGAAAAAAAAGCCCAGTGGCTCGAATTGCAGAAGAGTTTATAGGCATTTGCCTTTATAAGCATTTTTTTCCATGTGCTCATTTGTCGCTATAATCAGTATACACTTTTAAAAGTAAATGAGAGATTTGGGGTCTTTTTGACCCCAGATCTATCAATAAAGTAGCCCGCTGTCTGCTGACATTACAGAGCCGGTCTAAGCTCGGGAAAGATCATGACAGCAGGCTGAAGCCCGCTGTCTGCTTACATTACAGAGCCAGTGTAAGCTCGGGAAAGATCATGACAGCAGGCTGAAGACCGCTGTCTGCTGACATTACAGAGCCAGTGTAAGCTCGGGAAAGATCATGACAGCAGGCTGAAGACCGCTGTCTGCTGACATTACAGAGCCAGTGTAAGCTCGGGAAAGATCATGACAGCAGGCTGAAGACCGCTGTCTGCTGACATTACAGAGCCGGTCTGAGCTCGGGAAAGATCACGACCATATGGTCGGGATACGCCCACATGCCTGGACCAGCACCTGGCAGTGTTGCCAACCGTACGTATTTTTACAGAACAGTTCTTAAAAACTGTCACTTTTTCCCCCCGTTCATAAATGTCCGTGGTTGCGGAAATGTGCCAGTAAAAATAGCCGAGATCGGTTCGGCTTGGAACTGCGCATGGAGATTGGAGGCAGGGGGTGATCGGAGGCAGGGGGTGATGGTGGCTGCGGTGGCACCGCAGAGGGGGATGGAGGCAGGGGACAATGGAGGCAGGGGGTGTTAGTGGCAGGGGGTGATTGGAGGCAAGAGGTGTTGGTGGCACCGCAGAGGGGGATGGTGGCACCGCAGAGGGTGGGGATGGAGACAGGGGTTGTTGGTGGCACCGCAGAGGGGGATGGAGGCAGGGGACGATGGAGGCAGGGGGGGATGGAGGCAGGGGATGATGTGACTAAATAATTTGCCCTTATTATATCAAAAATAACAAAAATATGTTTTTTTACCTTAATATCTACCATAAATCACATTGCTATTTGCCTAGCGAACTTGTTTGTAGCCTAAATACTGAAATTTGCACCTAAAAATGTAATTTAGTAACTTTTGTGAAATGCCAGTAAAAACGTGGCTGCGCCAGTAAATTTCAATCTGGTAGGTTGGCAACACTGGTGACCCCTCCATTCATTTTTTACAGTAAACACAGGCTGTATTGTATGTATTGTATGTATCATGTATCATCCCTACAGTAAACCATTGCGCCCAGGGCAGCTTCCCCCACTTGCCCCAGGTCCTGGCTGGGACTCGTCTTTGTCCATACTGCGGGCTATTGTGACACTTTTAGGAAAACGTTCTATAATTCCTATGTCTGCATGCTTTCACTTGGCCATTGCGGGCCGGTGGTGCAATGCTCCAGCCAAGTTATAGTTAACAATTGTGCTGGATGAGTCTAGTTGGGCCCCCGTGCCTCCCTGACGCCAGTACCCCCTTCCTGTGTCATTATCCGTCCCCGCGTATTGCTCAATAATTTCATTTCTCATCCAGGGAGGACAAAGCCGCGGCCCAGGATCCAGCCTTGTTTGTTTCTCTCTAATTAGTCGCATTAATCAGAGTATGTTTTGCCATGCGTGGAGGGAGGAGCTTCACCAAATTGTTCTGTGCGTTTTTATTGTGATGGGGAATGCATGCGGCCGGTGTCTCCTTAATGAATATGTGCAATATCGGTCTGGGGCCTCCATATGCCGGCTGTACTTCTAATCAGCTTGCTGCATCTTACAATGATGTGAAGTGCCCAACTAAATGATAATGAGAGTATTGAATCTGCTCGATACAGCGCTCTATTCTATGATTAGTGCGTAGTACACCGAGCAATCCTTCATTTCCACATACTTAACAAATGAAGGATTTTATATTTATTCCCTTATTCAATGTTTCCAATGTAACATAATGAACATACTGAATTTTACGCTATGAAATAAAATAATTCTAGTAGCATGAACCTTCCAACATGATCTCTTTTTTTTGTTTTGTTTTTCTTATTTATTTTTATATATTTATTGTATTTATTTATTTATATTTTATATATTTATTGTAAGTAATATATATTTTTACATAATGAACAGCATGAACCTTCCAACATGATTTCTTACAGCAACGTGTTTTTTTTTTATTGTTATTTATTTATTTATTTGTATATATTGTATTTATTTATGTTTTATATATTTATTGTAAGTATTATTAAAAAAAATATATATATATATATATGTATTTTTTTTTTACATAATGAACAGCATGAACCTTCCAACATGATCTCTTAAAGCAACGTGTTTTTTTTTTATTGTTATTTATTTATTTATTTTTATATATTTATTGTATTTATTTATGTTTTATATATGTATTGTGAATATTTATTTATTTTTTATATATTTATTTTTTACATAATGAACATACTGAATTTTACCATATGAAATAAAATAATTCTAGTAGCATGAACCTTCCAACATGATCTTTTACAGCAAAGTGTTTTTTTTTTGTGTGTATATATATATATATATATATATATATATATATATATATATATATATATATATATATATATATATATATTACATAATGAACAGCATGAACCTTCCAACATGATCTCTTACAGCAAAGTGTTTTTTTTTATTGTTATTTATTTATTTATTTTATATATTTGTTGTATTTATTTATTTATATTTTATATATTTATTGTAAGTATTTTTTTTATATATATATATTTATTTTTTACATAATGAACATACTGAATTTTACGCTATGAAATAAAATAATTCTAGTAGCATGAACCTTCCAAAATGATCTTTTACAGCAAAGTGTTTTTTTTTTTATTGTTATTTATTTATTTTTATATATTTATTGTATTTATTTATTTATATTTTATATATATATTGTAAGTATTTATTTATTTTTTATATATTTATTTTTTACATAATGAACATACTGAATTTTACGCTATGAAATAAAAATAATTCTAGTGGCATGAACCTTCCAACATGATCTCTTGCATCAAGTGTTTTTTCTTATTTATTTTTTTATACATTTATTGTACTTATTTATATTTTATATATTTATAGTAATTATTTACTTATTTTTTTTATATATTAATTTTTTACATAATGAACATACTGAATTTTACGTTAGGAACATGATCTCTTTACAATTATGTATTTTCTTTTTAATTTAAATTTTTAATTTAATTTTTTTTTAATTGTTATTTTATTTATTTATTTTTTATATTTATTGTAATTATTATTTTCTTTTTTTATATATGTATTTCTTACATAATGAACATACTGAATTTTAAGCTATGAAATTAAATAATTCTACTAGAATGAACCTTCCAACATGATTTCTCACAGCAAAGTGTTCCAAACACAATATTATACTCAATTTTGTTTGGCAAAATATAAAATATGATTTTGTGTCAAGATTTAAATGAAGGTGAATTATGGACCTAGAATTATTGCAATCACTGTTTTTCAGACCTACGTGTGTTTGCATGTATGTGAGGGTGAATGGGGTGCCTTTTAAAATGTTTTTTTTTTTTTAATTGTTATTTATTTACAGTATTGTCATTTATTGTTGGTATTTATTTATTTATTTTTATATATTCATTGTTATTTATTTTATATATTTATTGTTGTTTATTGTATTTATTTATATTTTATATATTTATTGTTATTTATCGTAATTATTTATCAATTTTTTTTATACTAATAAACATACTGAATTTTACACTATGAAATAAAAATAATTCTAGTAGCATGAACCTTCCAACATGATCTCTTTACAATTAAAGCGGAGTTCCGGCCACAATTTCACTTTTTAAATATAAATACCCCTGTAATACACAAGCTTAATGTATTCTAGTAAAGTTAGTCTGTAAACTAAGGTCCGTTTTGTTAGGTTGTTACAGCATTTAGACACTTTATAAAATAGAAATTGACTGGGGCCATCTTAAGTGTGGGCATCATGAAGCCAGACTGTATGACTTCCTGGATTTCAGCCTTGCAGATTTTGCACATGCTCAGTGCTGCACAAGCAGTGTCAGATCAGGTTTCAGCACCTGTGCTGTCCAAGTCACATGATTCTTTGAGACTGGGGAATGCACAGACTCCTGGAAAGTTACACCCACTACATTCCCAGGAGTCTGTGCGGTGTAGGTTAGGAAGCATTAAGCACCTAGGTGCAGGAAGAGGGAAGATTAACTATTCTGCCTAGCAACAACACTTTGAAGGCATCTAAAAAAAAAAAAAAAATTCGTAAAGGACTAATGACATTTTTTTAAAACTACTGATGTTATATTTATGGGTGGAACTCCACTTTAAGTATTTTATTTTTAATTGTTATTTATTTGTTTTTATACATTGTATTCATTTATTTATATTTTATATATTGTAATTTTTTTTACATAATGAATTTTACGCTATGAAATTAAATAATTCTAGTAGAATGAACCTTCCAACAAGATTTCTTACAGCAAAGTGTTCCATAGAATAAACATCTTCTTACTCACTTTCCAGACAATTTTGAAACTTTTTGCTCTCACTCCAATAATCATACCTCGCATGTGGTGCAATCGCGTTTGCATTTGCATGTATGTGAGGGTGAATAGGGTGCTTTTAAAATGTTTTTTTTTTTTTATTATTGTTATTTTATTTATTTTTTATATATTTTTTTTTGTTATTTTTAATTTTTTTATGTATTTATTTTTTACATAATGAACCAAATTACAGTTTAAACAGTGCTGTGTTAGGCCCGTTACACACGGGCAAACATGTACGATGAAAGCGGTCCGTCGGACCGTTTTCACCGTACATGCCTGCCAGAGGGCTTCTGTACGATGGCTGTACTAACCATCGTACAGAAGTCCGCGCGTAAACAATACGCGGGGCGTGTCCGCGTCGTCGCCGCGACGATGACGCAGCGACGTGGGCGGGCCTGCCATTTAAAGGCTTCCACGCATGCGTCAAAGTCATTCGACGCATGCGAGGGACGGCGGGCGCTCGGACATGTATGGTAGGTCTGTACTGACGACCGATCATGTCCGAGCGGGCAGGATTCCAGCGGACGGTTTTAAAACACGTCCAGGAATATTTGTCTGCTGGGAAAAGGCCCGGCGGGCAAATGTTTGCTGGAACTCGGCCTGCTCGCGCCTACACACGACCGAACATGTATGCTGAAACTGGTCCGCGGACCAGTTTCAGCATACATGTTTGGTCGTGTGTACGGGGCCTAAGGGAATCAAATAAATTGCTTCCCTAACACTGACCAGCCTCTCAGCCAATCAGGTGCACCGGGTCTGGTTACCTGTCACCTGATTGGCTGAAGCGACAGGCGCTGTGATTGGACACCTATGAGGCATCCAATCATAGCAGAAGAGGTAAGTTCCCAGAAGACGTAAGTGCCCGGTGGGGGGGGGGGTGCACACTGGCAGCATTTGATGGGCAAACTGGTGGCATTGATGGGGTAAACTGGCGACAATTGATGGTTACAGTAGCTGCGTTTGATGGGCACAGTGGCTGCGTTTGATGGGCACTGTGGTTGTGTTTGATGGGCACTGTGGCTGCGTTTGATGGGCACAGTGGCTGCGCTTGATGGGCACAGTGGCTGCGTTTGATGGGCACTGTGGCTGCGTTTGATGGGCACAGTGGCTGCGTTTGATGGGCACATTATCTGCGTTTGATGGGCACAGTGGTGGCATTTGATGTGCACAGTGGGGGAATTTGATGGGCACAGTGGTGGCATTTGATGGGCACAGTGGCTGAAATCAATTTTCATTTCTGTTGGTCCCGGTAGAACTATCCAAGGGGGTTGAATACTTAGTCACTGCACCGGATCGAGCGCTTCACAGCATAACCTGTTCCTGGAAAATGAGGCCGGTTAGCTGATGAGAAGACTGGTGGAGAGGCAGCAGAATAGGAGAAACGACCTCCAGCAGCACTGAGCATGAATTATCTGAAAGAAACATCCTTCTGTCTGAAAAAAAACAAAAAAAACATGGGGTATTGTTTTAAAGATGGGCTCATGAAATCACTAAATACGACCATTTAGAGCAACACATTTCCATGTGTTTCTTGCAGTGGGAGAGCGACTAATATACGGCCCGGTGCGGCACATTCTTGGTTATTATGTGCCCGTTCTTGCGCATCTTTACACCATGTAGATTGACAGCTAAGCCTACACAGAGCAAAGCATTAAAAGCTTGCGTTACATTGTTGGCGTTTTTTAGCTTTTTCCTGATTCAAACCTAATCAGCTAAAACAGGACAGATGGACCCACACAACAACAAAAAATAAAAGGGACAGATGGTCTCCACATTTCCGAACAGAGGCACAAGAAGAACTCAAAGAAAAGTTCATATTTTCTGAAAAGTAAACGTTGTTTTACTTTAGATCAGCCGTTCTCAGCCAGGGTTACATAGAAACCATGGGGTTCCTCCAGAGGTTGCTAGGGGTTCCTCGAGCTGTAGTTGACTAAACTCCTAATTGACCATGCCGGCGTACTTCCAGGGTCAACTCCACTTGGCAAAGCCAGCGGCATTACACCAATCATCCTTTTAGTTTGTTGTAACGGCAATCTGACCACCCCAGGTTTCATTCTTCCTGCTGATTTCCAGCGTAAGAGTCATTTTTTCCATTGACCCTCAATGAATTGGTTTTAGTAAGGGTTCCCCAAGACCTTAAAACTATTTTAGGGAAATAAAAAGGTTTAGAAAAGGAATTGGACTCTATCGTGGATCTAGAATATCTCTTGGCAGCAGAATATGTGGACGGACCAACATACAGTCACTTGGGCTACCTTGATAGTATTTTGTTATTCTCATGTTCTTACAGTATAAATATAATTCCTTCTCTTCCCCGTCATTATGGACTTGGGTAGAAATTATTTCCCAACACCCTCCCTCGCTCTTCAACCTCCTATTTGTCCCTTCCACTCCAACTTTAATCTTACGTTCTCTGACCCTACTTATTCTCACCTCTTTCTGAATAGTTTTCCACACTCTTTGCCTTTTGATGGTTATCCTATGGATGACACTACGTGTTCCTTCAACTGGGCAAGTTGGCAACCCACCAATGATTCTTGTGTTGGTGGAAGTTATGAAGAACCCATAACACGCTACCAATAAACAGCTGAAGTGATTCTAATTGATTTATGTATCTTCCTATGCCCAAACTACCTACAATTGTATTTACGTATATGCCTCTGTATACTATACTCTAGAAGGCCATCTATTCTCAGTCAGGGTTACATAGAAACCGTGGGGTTCCTCCAGAGGTTGCTAGGGGTTCCTCGAGCTGTAGTTGACTAAACTCCTAATTGACCATGCCTGCGTACTTCCAGGGTCAACACCACTTGGCAAAGCCCACGGCATTACACCAGTCATCCTTTTTGTTGGCTGTAACGGCATTCTGAACACCCCAGGTTTCCTTCTATCTGCTGACTTCCAGCATAAGAGTAATTTTTTTCATTGACCCTCAATGAATTGGTTTTAGTAAGGGTTCTACAAGACCTTAAAACTCTTTTAGGGGTATAAAAAAGGAATTTGACTCTTTCATTGATCTAGAATATCTCTTGGCAGCAGAATATGTGGACGGACCAACATACAGTCACTTGGGCTACATTGATAGTATTTTGTTATTCTTAAAGTGTTCTTACAAATATAATTCCTCCTCTTCCCCATCATTATGGAATTGGGTAGAAACTATTTCGCAACACCCTCCCTCTTCAACCTCCTATTTGTCCCTTCCACTCTACCCCAACCTTCCACTCCAACTTTAATCTTACGTTCTCTGACCCTACTTATTCTCACCTCTTTCTGAATAGTTTTCCACACTCTTTGGCTTTTGATGGTTATCCTATGGATGACACTACATGTTCCTTTAACTGGGCAAGTTGGCAACCCACCAATGATTCTTGTGTTGGTGGAAGTTATGAAGAACCCATAACACGCTACCATTCAACAGCTGAAGCGATTCTAATTGATTTATGTATCTTCCTATGCCCAAACTACCTACAACTGTATTTACGTATATGCCTCTGTATACTATACTCTAGAAGGCCATCTATTCTCAGCCAGGGTTACATAGAAACCGTGGGGTTCCTCCAGAGGTTGCTAGGGGTTCCTTGAGCTGTAGTTGACTAAACTCCGAGTCTTAATTGACCATGCCTACGTACTTCCAGGGTCAACTCCACTTGGCAAAGCCAGCAGCATTACACCAATCATCCTTTTTGTTGGCTGTAACGGCATTCTGAGTACCCCAGGTTTCATTCTTCCTGCTGACTTTCAGTGTAAGAGTCATTTTTTCCACTGACCCTCAATGAATTCATTTTTAGTAAGGGTTCTCCAAGACCTTAAAGCTCTTTTAGGGGAATAAAAAAGGAATTGGACTCTATCATTGATCTAGAACAGGGATATGCAATTAGCGGACCTCCAGCTGTTGTAGAACTACAATTCCCATGAGGCTTAGCAAGATTCTGACAGCCACAAGCATGACACCCAGAGACAGAGGCATGATGGGACTTGTAGTTTTGTAACAGCTGGAGGTCCGCTAATTGCATATCCCTGATCTAGAATATCACTTGGCAACAGAATATGTGGACGGACCAACACACAGTCACTTGGGCTATATTGATAGTATTTTGTTATTCTCAAGGTGTTCTTATGAATACAATTTGTTCTCTTTCCCATCATAAGGGAGCAGTCACCCATTGACCAAAGATTTACAACATCATGACATTTACAGGCACTTCTCAAGGCTGTGTATGATCAGTCCAGCTTATAACTCCAAAGATTATTTATTGATGTGGACACCTGCTGTAAGGGGGGACTCTGATGGGGATCAGTGTTGCTAACTGTCAGTATTTTTCACTGGCAGCCATTAAAAACTGGGCATTTTTCTCCTGCCAGTAAATGGCAGTGACAGGAAAAGGTTGCCAGTAAAAAATATGGCTGTGATTCTCGTGCGCCACCGGCGGGGGTCCTGATGGAGGCGGTGCCTAAGTGTGTCGTGTGATGTCATGGTGCAGGTCAGTGGGACAGGAGCAAGGCAGGCAAGCTGGGAGCGGGACTGTCAGTGCTGTTTGGACTGGAATGCAGGGCCGGCGCTCACGCTAGGCGAACTATGCAGCCATGGGGGGGGGGGGCAGCCATGCCTGCTGACTTTCCCACTAGCCTGGCAAGGGGACTCTAGGGGCCCTACACAGTGCTGGGGCACGAAGAGAGCTGGGGAGCTGGAGAAGGGGGTACGAGGAGAGCTGGGGAGATTGGAGGAGGCGGGTAGGAGGAGAGCTGGGAAGCTATAGGAGGCGGGTACGAGGAAAGCTAGGGAGCTGGAGAAGGCAGGTACGAGGAGAGCTGAAGAGCTATAGGAGGCAGGTACGAGGACAGCTGGGGAGCTGGAGGAGGCAGGTACGAGGAGAGCTGCGGAGCCAGAGGAGGCGGGTATGAGGAGAACTGGGGAAACAGAGGAGGTGGGTACTAAGAGAACTGGGGATCCGGAGCAGGTGGGCATAAGAAGAGCTGGGGGGGTGGAAGAGGCGGGCACGAAGAGAGCTGGGAAACCGGAGGGGGTGGGTACAAAGAGAGCTGGGGAGCTGGAGAAGGCGGGTACGAGGAGAGCTGGGGAGCTATAGGAGGCGGGTACGAGGACAACTAGGGAGCTGGAGGAGGCGGGCACGAGGAGAGCTGGGGAGCAATAGGAGGTGGGTAGGAGGACAGCTGGGGAGCTGGAGGAGGCAGGTACGAGGAAAGCTGGGGAGCCGGAGGAGGCGGGTACTAGGAGAACTGGGAATCCGGAGCAGATGGGCACGAGGAGAGCTGGGGGGGTGGAAGAGGCGGGCATGAAGAGAGCTGGGAAACCGGAGGGGGTGGGTACAAAGAGAGCTGGGGAGCTGGAGAAGGCGGGTACGAGGAGAGCTGGGGAGCAGAGGTGGGTAGGAGGACAGCTGGGGAGCTGAAGGAGGCAGGTACGAGGAAAGCTGGGGAGCCGGAGGAGGCGGGTACTAGGAGAACTGGGAATCCGGAGCAGGTGGGCATGAGGAGAGCTGGGGGGTGGAAGAGGCGGGCATGAAGAGAGCTGGGAAACCGGAGGGGGTGGGTACAGAGAGAGCTGGGGAGCTGGAGAAGGCGGGTATGAGGAGAGCTGGGGAGCTATAAGAGGTGAGTACGAGGACAGCTAGGGAGCTGGAGGAGGCGGGTATCAGGAGAGCTGAGGAGCTATAGAAGGCGGGGTACGAGGACAGCTGGGGAGCTGGAGGAGGCAGGTACGAGGAGAGCTGGGGACCTGGAGGAGGCGGGTACGAGGACAGCTGGGGAGCTGGAGGAGGCCGGTACGAGGAGAGCTGGGGAGCCGAAGCAGGCGGGTACGAGGAGAGCTAAAGGAGGCGGGTACGAGGAGAGCTAAAGGAGGCGGGTACGAGGACAGCTGGGAAGCTGGAGGAGGCAGGTATGAGGAGAGCTAGGGAGCCGGAGGAGGCAGGCACGAGGACAGCTGGGGAGGCGGGCACCATGTCTCTGGATGTAGAAGAAATTCTGCTGCCCTGGTGAATCCGCTCTGACCCTGTTGTAGTCACCCGGGGCCCTAGGCAAGTCTAACGCTACCCTCAATGTGGCGGTAGTCTTGCCTAGGGTGTGAAATAGTCAAGCACCGGCCCTGCTGGAGTGGACTGAAGGAACCACCTGGCACGGAGAGAGACTGTCACTGTGACTCAGGAGGGGACGTGTCGGTGAGGTGTCACCATTATCTGCTGCTGCACACTGCTGTCAGTCTCACTGTTAGAGTCACCTTCATGTGTGTGTGCCGCACATTCTAATATCTTGCCCTCCTGAGTCCTGTCCCTGAGCTACTTATGTACTATATCGAAAATAAAATAAGAAATATGTTTTTTGCCTTAATATCTACATTAAATCACATTGCTAATTGCATATTGTACTTGTTTGTAGCCTGAATACTAAAAGTACTGACATTTTCACTTAAACTGTAAATTTGTAACTTTTGGAAATGCCAGGAAAAACTTGGCTGTGCCAGTAAATTTCAATCTGGCAGGTTGGCAACACTGATGGGGATACCTGATGTAAGGGGGCACTCTGACGGGTGTACCTGATGTAGGGGGGTACGTGCGTTGTATAAAAATAAGAGGGCGCTAAACCAGATGATACATGCTATCAGGGCCGCCATCAGGGGGGTGCAGTCATTACACCTGTAAGGGGCCCGATGATCCCCAGGAACCCAGTTGCCCTCCCCCCTCTTTTTTCGTCTGACCCCTCCCCCCTTTAGGAAGTTACGTCGTCGTTACGTCGGCGCAAGTCTTAGTTTCACGTCGCAAAGTTAGGGCTGCTATTAACATGGGGTAAAATGACTCCATGTTAAAGTATGCCCGTCGTTCCCGCGTCGCTTTTGAAAAAAAAAAAATTACCGGCGTAAGTACGTTACGCACGTCGCGATTCACAAACACATCGTGCCGCCGTATTTAGCGCAAAGCACGTCGGGAAAATTGCGAACGGAGCATGCGCAGTACGTCCGGCGCGGGAGCGCGCCTAATTTAAATGGTACCCGCCCCATTTGAATTGGGCGGGCTTGCGCCGGACGTGTTTACGATACACCGCCGCAAGTTTACAGGTAAGTGCTTTGTAGATCGGGCACTAACACTGTAAACTTGCGGCGGTGTAACGTAAACAGGTTACGTTACACAATTGTATGTGAATCTGGCCCATTGTTTCAAATATATAAATTAAAATAGTTCATAGCTTCTTTTTTGATAGATATGAAACACGCACAAATACTAGATTGCGAGTCTCTGAGCTTAAACATGAGATTCGGACCTCTGTGAATTTTATAGTTAATAAATCAGGATTTCTATTTATTCTCCCATTTATGATTCTCCCATATTTATTGTGCCATACAGTTTCTTTTATGTGCTGCATCACCCTATTACTTTCCTCTATCACTCAATGCAAAGAAGAAAAAAAAAACACAAACACCCTCTAACTCCTTTTATCGCATATAACTAGTTCTATCGTTTTTTTTTTTAATACCTCAATACAATTGCTTCCATTGCCCCATATAACCTGCCATGCTGTGTGGCTTGTTTCCGCGTGCCGGTGACAGCTACATGACACAGCGGCGCAGTGTGCGGAGATGAGGAATAGGAACAAAGCTGTAATAAATTGGTGCTTGCTCCCTTACTCTCTCCCTGAAGCTTGGGGTGAAATAAATCCTCAAAATCTATTTCCCTGTGATGGCCAGCGGCCGACCAGTCCAGTAAATAAGAATTATAGCGGCGGAACGGCATCACTTATGGTAGGATAAAAAAAAGAAGACAAACATGTCTGCGCAGGAGATATAAATCTGATGATCCGGCGGTGGGGCCGCCAGAGATAATCGGAGTATTTAGAACAAGTTTCAATTCTGCATTGTTCAGAAATACTTCCAGAGGAATAACAGAAGAAAAGCAGCATTAGCATCGTGCATAGGACAGAACATAGGAACACCAAGGCTACAGGCGCGACCGATCGTCCGCAACATTTCCACGCATTTCCTGCTCCTACGCGAGTGTCACGAGGGATTGTGGAAAAGTCCCTGACCCTTTTCCGGGGGCTCATCACATGGGGCACGCTAGCAGATGCATAGGGGCTCAACTGACAACTAAAGGCATAACTGCGCGTCTGCTACAAAGGCAACGCGTTTCTGCGCGCTTCAGTAAAGCACGCCGGTTTTGGCTCATTCCCAACGTGCAAAAGAGGTGAACCTAGCCTTAACCACTTGCTGACCAGCCGCCGCAGTTTTACTGCGGCATCATGCCTCAGCTGGGCGAAACGATGTTATGTTACGTCGCTTCGCCCTGTGGCCACTAGGGGCGCGCGCCGCCGGAGGCACACACCCACTGCTTGCCCCCAGAGCCAATGCGACAGCTCCCGGCTCTCTGAGGCCCCGTACACACGAGGGGACATGTCCGATGAAAACGGTCCGCGGACCGTTTTCATCGGACATGTCCGCTCGGAGATTTCTGTCTGATGGTTGTACACACCATCAAACAGAAATCCGCTCGGACAGGATACGTGGTGACG
The DNA here is from genome assembly GCF_905171775.1 of Rana temporaria. Lineage (NCBI taxonomy): Eukaryota > Metazoa > Chordata > Amphibia > Anura > Ranidae > Rana > Rana temporaria. Next base: position 13,032,621 of record NC_053491.1, read on the forward strand.
TGGCCGCGACGTGCGCGACCCTGGAAGGTCAATGCTTCCACGCATTCGTCGAATCACTTCGACGCATGCGAGGGCTTTCGGTCGAGCGGACATGTCCGGTGAGTCGTACAGACGACCAAACATGTCCGACGGACAGGCTTCCAGCGGACATGTTTCTTAGCATGCTTAGCATCCGCCGGAAAATTGTCCGGTCGGCCGTACACACGACCGAACATGTCCGCGGAAACTGGTCCGCCGGACCAGTTTCAGCGGACATGTTCGGTCGTGTGTACGAGGCCTTAGTGGAGAAATGACTGATCGTCTGCTTATCCACTTGTCCATACGACGTCCTCGACTTTTTGCGGTGATATCTGAATGATGGGAGCAGCTACAGGCATCATTCAGATATCACCGTCTTCAGCCGCCGATTCTGTGCACGAAAAAGAACGATCAAAGCGGCGGTTCCACCGCTTGATCGTTCTTATAGGCAGCGGGAGGGGACGTCCCCCCCCTCCTGCCGCCATCCGGTGCTTCTCCGGGCTTTCTCGTGCCATCGGGGGCCCGGAGAGCGAATCGGTCGGCGCTGCCTGGAAAGCATAGAGAGGACTGGTGACCAGATCATCTCTATGACCGTCGGAGGCCCGGGCGCGACGTTATGACATCACGCCCGGTACCCGGAAGTAAACAAAGCCTCAATCGCGGTGGACAAGTGGTTAAACAATGTATGAACAGCGATCAGTCATTATTTCCCCTAGTCAGTCTCCTCCCCCCTTCAGTTAGAACATGCAGAGGGAACATAATTAACCCCTTGATCACCCCCTTGTGTTAACCCCTTCCCAGTCAGTGACATTTTTACAGCAATCAGTGCATTTTTATAGCACTGTTCACTGTATAAATGACAATGGTCCCCAAAATAGTGTCAAAAGTGTCCGATGCGTCCACCATAATGTCGCAGTCCCAAAAAAAAATCGCAGATCGCCGCCATTCCTAGTAAAAAAAAAATATTAATAAAAATGCCATAAAACTATCCCCTATTTTGTAGACAATATAGCCCAGATTCTCAAAAGAGATACGACGGCGCATCCCCAGATACGCCATCGTATCTCTGCCTAGCGCCGTCGTATCTATGCGACTGATTCTTAGAATCAGTTACGCATAGATTTTCAATAGATCCGACAGGCGTAAGTCTCTTACGCCGTCGGATCTTAACTGCAATTTTTTTTTTTGCCCGCTAGATGGCGCTTCCGTCGATTTCCCCGTTGAGTATGCAAATTAGCTAGATACGTGAATTCCCGAACGTACGGGCGGCCGACGCAGTAAAGTTACGACGTTTACGTTAGGCTTTTCCCGGCGTAAAGTTGCCCCTGGGTCTATGAGGCGCAGCCAATGTTAAGTATGGCCGTCGTTCCCGCGTCGAAAATTTAAAAATTTACGTTGTTTGCGTAAGTCGTCCGTGAATGGGGCTGGATGCCATTTACGTTCACGTCGAAGCCAATGACGTCCTTGCGACGTCATTTGGAGCAATGCACTCTGGGATATTTAAGGGACGCGCATGCGCAGTTCGTTCGGCGTGGGGACGCGCTTCATTTAAATGAAACACGCCCCCTACCCGCCGAATTTGAATTTCGCCGGGTGATTTACGATACGCCGCCGCAACTTTACAGGCAAGTGCTTTGTGAATAAAGCACTTGCCTGAAAAACTTGCGGTGGCGTAACGTAAATGAGATACGTTACGCCCGCACAGAGATACGCCAATCTCTGTGAATCTGCCCCTATAACTTTTGCGCAAACCAATCAATAAACGCTTTTTGGAATTTTTTTTTTACCAAAAATATGTAGAAGAATACGTATTGGCCTAAACTGAGAAAAAAATTTATTTTTATTTTTAAATGTGTGATATTTATTATAGCAAAAAGTGAAAGATATTGGCCCGGATTCACAGACAACGACGCATAGTTATGCCGGCGTAGCGTATCGAATATACGCTACACCGACGTAGCGCAGAGCGGCGAGCACAGTATTCACAAAGCACTTGCTCCCAAATCTACGCTGGGTTCCCTCGGCGTAACTCGTCGTAAGTGGCAGTGGGCGTGAGCCATGCTAATGAGGCGTGAGCCCATGTAAATGATGGGCCGAGCGCCATCAAGATACGAATAACGAACGGCGCATGCGCCGGCTCATGGACGTATCCCAGTGCGCATGCTCAGAATCACGTCGTAACGAACGCCTAAGATACGTCGAATCACTGTCTACAACGTGAACGTAACCTACGCCCAGCCATATTCACGTACTACGTAAACGACGTAAAAAACGATGGCTGTGTTCCCTGGTGCAGCCATTTGCATTGATGCTGCTGACTTACACCTGCTTTATGAGGCCTAACTTTACGCCGAACGTACGATTTACGTAAACCGCGTATATTAATGCGCCGGGCGCAAGTACGTTTGTGAATCGGCATATCTCCCTTATTAGCATATGTGAATAGGAAATCAATGGGAGCGTCCCTTGCGTCCAGCGTAAATATGCGCCCACGATACGATGGCGTAGGAAACTTACGTCAGTCGGATGAAGCCTAGTTTCAGGCGTATCTTGCTTTCAGAGATCTTGCGCATAGATACGACGGCGCATATGTGCACTTACGCGGCGTATCTCGAGATACGTTGGCGTAAGTGCTACGTGAATCCGGGGCATTGTGTTTTTTTCAAAACTGTCATTGTTCTTTTTTGTTTATAGCGCAAAAAATAAAAACCGCAGAGGTGATCAAATACCACCAAAAGAGATCTCTATTTGTGGGGAAAAAATTACGCAAATTTTGTTTGGAGTACAACGTCGCATGACCGCGCAATTTTCAGTTATAGCGACGTAGTGCCGAATTGTAAAAAGTGCTCTGGTCAGGAAGGGGTAAAATCTTCCAGGGCTGAAGCGTTTAAAGTGAATGTAAACCCGAAAATAAAATATCTTTTTATATAAGGCTTGCACCTTGTACAGTATAGGATTTCATGTTGTCTGTGCCCAGTCTTGCCACAAAGAGTTAATCCAGCTCTGAGCAATCCTCTTCTCTTTTTCCAGTGAGATAAAAACTGTCACACAGAGAAATAGTAGTCAGTTCTTCCCCCTTGCTGTGAGTGACGGGTGATTTACATATCTCATGCACAAGCCTGAGAGAGACATTCTGTGTACTTCATATCCCCTCCTCCTTTCTTCTCCAGCTCTCCCAGGATTGGCTGCTCCACACCTCAGCAGGATTGGGCATGCTGAAGTCATGTGGTGACTTTTCTGGGTTTTGACTGGATGTTAGCGATCGTAGCAGAAGTTCAGTGTTAAGCCCCATACACACGATTGGATTTTCCGACAACAAATTGTGTGATGGCAGGGTTTTGTCGGATAATCCGACCGTTTTATACGCTCAATCGGACAATTGTTGTCAGAATTTCCGGCAGCAAATGTTTTATAGCATGCTTTCAAATTTTTCGACAACAAATGTGTCTTGTCGGATTATCCGATCGTGTGTACACTAGTCCTTCGAAAAAAAAAATCCAAAGTACAAACACGCAATGCCTCGAACCAATGCTAACCATAAGACAACATTAGCAGAAGTTGCCCAAAGGGTGGCGCTAAAGAGCTGAAAAAAACACGTAGTTTCGAGAATGTTGGCTGAAAAAGTTGGCTGAACAAGTTCATGGCTAACGCCCTTCGTACAGAATTCCTGTAACACCCACTGGGGAACGGGAGTGAACCACAACTGCGGTTAGCAAGGATTTCATTGCACGTCTCTATGTGAAATTTCAGTTCTAGGCCCCAGGCGTCATTCCAATCAGAGATCAGGAGTTTGGGGGGGCACTACATCATCTCTCTCACATATATGAATGCATTGAACTTCTAAGGGCAGAGGTATTACAACATGCGTCCAACCCCTAGCATTAAAAGGTTATAATGCACGTGAAGATTCCACTGCACAACTGTACGTAAGTGATTATCAGTATCGGACCCCAGGTGTCACTCCAATCAGGGAACAGGAGTTTGGGGGTTCTCTACATCATATCACTTTAACATAAAGAATGTATTAAGTCTCTAAGGGAGCAGGTATGAAATACCTTCAAACCTTAGCATAGAAAGGTTAAAGCGAACATGTTCAGTAACTTCGGGCATGGGCCCATAAACAAGTAGTAACTTATGTCAAGCACGTAGCATATAAGATTACTGTATGCAACTTGAGAGCGACAATTGAAGCTTAAATGGGTTAAGAGTATATGTAATTTTAAGATAGTCCACAACTGTTACATAAAGGCACCATATGTCATCCCAAGCAGTATTGCAGTAATTACTAGAGCCAGATTCAAATACAGTGCTTAGTAAAGCTACATATGAACCAGGTATTTGTACAGTAACAAATGTGAGACATAGTAATTAGGGATGTCCCGATACCGATACTAGTATCGGTATCGGTACCGATACCAAGCATTTCCCCGAGTACTTGTACTGGGGGGAAATGCTCCAATGCCTGACCCGATACCTGGACAGTCAGGGTGATCGGTGCGGCAGGGGAGATGCAAGCCTTCTCCGTGCTGTCTTCTCCCACCGTGCTCCGTGTGCTGCCTTCTCCCCCCCCCCCCGTGCTCTGTGTGCTGCCTTCTCCCCTCCTGTGCTGCCTTCTCCGTGTGCTGCCCCCCCCCGTGCTGTGTGTGCTGCCTTCCCCCCGTGCTCCGTGTGCTGCCTTCTCCCCCCGTGCTCCGCGTGCTGCCTTCTCCCCCCCGTGCTCCGTGTGCTGCCTTCTCCCCCCCGTGCTCTGTGTGCTGCCTCCCCCCCCGTGCTCCGTGTGCTGCCTTCCCCCCCCCCTGTGCTCTGGGTGGTGCCCCCTCTATGCCGTCTTCTTCCCCCTCCGTGCCGGAGGTAGGAGCCGCTAAATCCGGCTCCTGCCTTTATCGAATGAACAGAGCGAGTGATCACTGACTCTGTCCATTCACATAACTGAGCATCGTAACCTGTGTTTACGATGCTTCAGTTTATGAATGGAGAGAAGCTTCTCTCCATTCATTTTAGCTGAGGCTGCTGAGAAATTGACTTGGGAATCTGTGTCCTTAGTCCCTTTCTCTGTCTCAAAGGGGAGATGTCAGAGGCCTGTTAAGACCCCTGATATCTCTCCAAAGACCCCCACCAGGGCTGATTTAAAAAAAATAAAAAAATTGCAGTAAATAATTTAAAAAAATAAAAAAATAAAAATAAAATGTAAATAATAATAATAATAATAATAATAATAATAAAACACACACTGATAACCCCCCCCCCCTAAAAAAATTGTAAAAGAAAATTGTAAAAAAAAAAAAGTAAAAAATAAAATTGTAAAAAAAAATACTGCCACTGTCACATGACATAAAAAAAAAGTATCGGTATTCGGTATCGGCGAGTACTGAAAAAAAAAGTACTCGGTCTCAAAAAAGTGGTATCGGGACAACCCTAATAGTAATGGTACTTATCCGTTTTTGCAGAGGATGCATGTTTTCCAGTATTACAGCAGCAATGCTATTCTTCTATGGAGGGTCTCCTGGTGGGGGATAGCTTGGGGTGTCCGCAGCAACTCTTAGCAAGGTTAGCAGGGCAGCTCCAGGATTCCGTAGTGCAGAATGGTCTCCAGATCAGGGAAGGATGGTAGCTGTAGTTTGGTAGCCAAGTCGTCTACGGCCGACAATAATAGAACAAGGGCCCAGATTCAAGAAGCAATTGCGCCCGTGTAACCATAAGTTACACGGCGCAATTGCTTACTTGCTCCGGTGTAACGAGTGCTCCTGATTCAGGAACCTCGTTACACCGACTGCAGCCTAAAATCTGCGCGGCATAAGGCACTTATGCCTCGCAGATTTTAGGCTGCATTCTTGTGCTTGCCGCTAGGGGGCGCTCCCATTGTGATCAGCGTGTAGTATGCAAATTGAATACTACCACTGATTCACAAGCTTGCGCGGGCCCCACGCAAGCCAGGTACGGAGTTTCCGTACGGCAACTTTAGCGCAAGGTTGCCCCTTCTAATAGTAGGGGCAGCCAATGCTAAAGTATAGCCGGCCTTCCCGCGCCGTGAAATTTGAATTTCACGGCGTTTGCGTAAGTGATTCGTGAATGGCGCTGGACGCCATTCACGTTCACTTTGAAGCAAATGACGTCCTTGCGACGTCATTTGCCGCAATGCACGTCGGGAAAGTTTCCCGACGGAGCATGCGCTGTACGCTCGGCGCGGGAGCGCGCCTAATTTAAATGATCCCCACCCCCGGCGGGATCATTTAACTTGCGCGCGCTTACGCCGGGCAAATTTGACGGCGCGCCCTCGCAGTTCACGGAGCTACTGCTCCGTGAATCGAGGGCAGCGCAAAATATTTGCGGGGGCGCAGGGCAAAATCGTTGCCCTGCTCCCCCGCAAATATAGAGCAAGCTATGCTGAATCTGGGCCAAGGTTTCTATGTAATGTGAATGCCTTTATAGGCAGGGGACAGGTGCAGCGCATAAGCACTGATACGAGGCAGGTGTATGGAGAAACAGCCGTAATTCACGGCGCACTTCCGGGCTCCAGGCTGGAACGCACACAAGGCGCCGGGCGATGACGTCATCGCGCGGGCGCCGTATGTGTTCCAGCGTGGAACGCACTACGGCGCCAATAGTGCCTGTTATAATTCCATGGCTTTGTCTGACGGAAATCCGATCGTGTGTATGAGGCTTAAAGCGGAGTTCCACCCAAAAATGGAACTTCCGCTTTTCAGATTCCTCACCCCCCCTCCGGTGTCACATTTGGCACCTTTCAGGGGGAGGGGGGAGCAGATACCTGTCTAATATAGGTATTTTGCTCAAACTTCCGGGCATGGATACCCGAGCCACCTGCGTGTATCTACGCCACTTTCGGTGCCTTCTACGCCCCCCCCCCCTGTGTTCTGGGAGACACACAGGTCCCAGAAGACAGCAGGGACCAGTGGGATTGCGCAGTGTGAGTCATGCATGCGCAGTAGGGCTTCTTTACCGATTTTGCTTCTGCTTGATTCTGATCTGCTATATTTTCTACTGGACCCCAGGCTTGCTCATCTCCTGGTGGGGTGATCCTGAGGACTAGGGATGAGCCAAACCCCCCCCCCCCAGTTTGGTTCGCACCAGAACCTTCGAACGGACCGAACGTTCGCGCGAACATTTAGAACCCCATTGACGTCTATGGGACTCGAACGTTCGAATTCAAAAGTGCTCATTTTAAAGCCTAATATGCAAGTTATTGTCGTAAGACGTCTTTCAGAACACGGGTCTTGCCCCAGGGAACATGTATCAATGGAAAAAAACGTTTTAAAAACGACCGTTTTTTCTGGAGCAGCGATTTTAATGATGCTTAAATAAAAAAATGAAAAATTCCTTTAACCACTTCCATACAGGGCACTTATACACCTTCCCGCCCAGACCAATTTTTAGCTTTCAGCGCTGTTGCACTTTGAATGACAATTGCGCGGTCGTGCTACACTGTACCCAAACCAAATTTTTATCACTGTGTACCCACAAATAGAGCTTTCTTTCGGTGGTATTTGATCACCTCTGGGATATTTATTTTCTGCAAAAAAAATAAAAAAATGACTGAAAATTTCGAAAAAAAACGTTTTTTTTTGTTTCTGTTATAAAACATTGTAAATAAATAAGTTTTCTCCTTCACTGATGGGCACTAATGGTACTGCACTGATAAGGCGGCACTGATGGGCACCGATGAGGTGACACTGATGTGGTGGCATTGATGGGCACTAATATGCGGCACTGATGGGCAGCACGGATGGGCACTGATAGGTGGCATGGATGGGCTTGGATAGGTGGCACGGATGGGCACAGATAGGCGGCTCGGATGGGCACGGATGGGCATGGATAGGCGGCATGGATGGGTACGGATAGGCGGCACGGATGGGCACTGATAGGCGGCATGGATGGGCACTGATAGGTGGCACGGATGGGCATAGATGGGCACTATCGTATGTGTTGTACTAATGGATGCCAATCAGTGCCAAACAATGCCTGCCAATCAGTGATGCCCATTGTGGGCACTGATTGGCATCCATTGCGGCACTGATTGGCATCCATTCTTTGTGTCATTGTCATCCCTGGTGGTCTAGGGTGGCATACCTTTTTTTTTTGCATCCCTGGTGGTCTAGTGGGCATCCCTGGTGGTCCAGTGGGCATCCCTGGTGGTCCAGTGGGCATCCTCAGGGGGGCTGTGCTGAAAATTGATCAGCACAAACCCCCCCTGTCACAGGATCAGCCGATCGGCTCTCCTCTACTCGCGTCTGACAAACGCGAGTGAGGAAAAGCTGATTACCGGCTTTTCCTGTTTACATCGTGATCAGCCGTGATTGGACACAGCTGATCACGTGGTAAAGAGTCTCCGTGAGAGACTCTTTACCTTGATCGGTGTTGCGGGGTGTCAGACTGACACCCCGCAACAACGATCGCCGCGATGCGCGCCCCCGGGTGGCGCGCAGCGGCTCAATATCCTGAGGACGTCATATGACGTCCACTCAGGATTTTACAACCACTTTGCCGACGTCAATTTGTCATTGCCGGGCGGCAAGTGGTTAAATATCGTACCTGCTGGGTGTCTATAGTATGCCTGTGAAGTGGCACGTGTTTAGAACTGTCCCTGCACAAAATGAGATTACTATAAGAAAAAAGTAATTTAAAACTGCTTACGGCTTTAATGTAATGTCTGGTCCCTGCAATATGGATGAAAATCATTGAGAAAAATAGCACAGACACAGGCAGTACACACACCATGTAGCTTTAGGTGCACACTGCAGAGAACACGGGCAGTACACACCACGTAGCTTTAGGTGCAAACTACAGAGGACACAGACAGTACACACACCACGTAGCTTTAGGTGCACACTGCAGAGAACACGGGCAGTACACACCAAGTAGCTTTAGGTGCACACTGCAGAGGACACGGGCAGTACACACCACGTAGCTTTATGGTGCACACTGCAGAGGACACAGACAGTACACACACCACGTAGCTTTAGGTGCACACTGCAGAGGACACGGGCAGTACACACCACGTAGCTTTAGGTGCACACTGCAGAGGACACAGGCAGTACACACCACATAGCTTTAGGTGAACACTGCAGAGGACACAGGCAGTACACACCACATAGCTTTAGGTGCACACTGCAGAGGACACAGGCAGTACACACCACATAGCTTTAGGTGAACACTGCAGAGGACACAGGCAGTACACACCACATAGCTTTAGGTGCACACTGCAGAGGACACGGGCAGTACACACAAGTAGCTTTAGGTGCACACTGCAGAGGACACGGGCAGTACACACAAGTAGCTTTAGGTGCACACTGCAGAGGACACAGGCAGTACACACCACGTAGCTTTAGGTGCACACTGCAGAGGACACAGGCAGTACACACCAAATAGCTTTAGGTGCAAACTGTAGAGGACACAGGCAGTACACACCTCGTAGCTTTAGGTGCAAACTGCAGAGGACACAGGCAGTACACACCACGTAGTTTTAGGTGCAAACTACAGAGGACACAGGCAGTACACACCACGTAGTTTTAGGTGCAAACTACAGAGGACACAGGCTCTACACACCACGTAGCTTTAGGTGCACACTGCAGAGGACACAGGCAGTATACACCACGTAGCTTTAGGTGCAAACTGCAGAGGACACAGGCAGTACACACCACGTAGTTTTAGGTGCACACTGCAGAGGACACAGGCTCTACACACCACGTAGCTTTAGGTGCACACTGCAGAGGACACAGGCAGTACACACCAAATAGCTTTAGGTGCACACTGCAGAGGACACGGGCAGTACACACCACGTAGCTTTAGGTGCAAACTGCAGAGGACACAGGCAGTACACACCACGTAGCTTTAGGTGCAAACTGCAGAGGACACAGGCAGTACACACCACGTAGCTTTAGGTGCAAACTGCAGAGGACACAGGCAGTACACACCACGTAGCTTTAGGTGCAAACTGCAGAGGACACAGGCAGTACACACCACGTAGCTTTAGGTGCAAACTGCAGAGTTATTACTAACTATTAAATTATAGGTATTGGAATTTCCTTTCAAATTTGGCTGTTAGTGAATGTAACAAATGTATCCAAAGTTATGAAATAATAAATGCCATATCTAAACAAATAGAACACAACAAATTAAAGTGGAGTTCCACCCACAAATATAACATTACATCAGTAGTTTTAAAAAAATGTCATTAGTCCTTTACGAATTTTTTTTTTTTTTTTAGATGCCTTCAAAGTGTTGTTGCTAGGCAGAATAGTTAATCTTCCCACTTCCTGCACCTAGGTGCTTAAGCTTCCTAACCTACACCGCACAGACTCCTGGGAATATAGTGGGTGTAACTTTCCAGGAGTCTGTGCACTCCCCAGTCTCAAAGAATCATGTGACTTGGACAGCACAGGTGCTGAAACCTGGTCTGAAACCTATTACACTGCTTGTGCAGCACTGAGCATGTGCGAGTTTTGCAAGGCTGAAATCCAGGAAGTCATACAGTCTGGCTTCATGATGCCCACACTTAAGATGGCCCCAGTCAATTTCTATTTTATAAAGTGTCTAAATGCTGTAACAACCTAACAAAACGGACCTTAGTTCACAGACTAACTTTACTAGAATACATTAAGCTTGTGTATTACAGGGGTATTTATATTTAAAAAGTGAAATTGTGGCCGGAACTCCGCTTTAATAATAATAAATAACAAAAATAATAATAAAAACTTTTTATTATTATTTTTTATTTATTATTAATTTGTTTTGTTCCATTTGTTTATATGCGGCATTCATTAATTTTGGATAATTTGTGACGTCGGATGAATTCCTATTCGTTACATTCACCAACAGCCAAATTTTAAAGGAAAAATCCAATGTCTATAATTTAATAGTTATTTAATATTAGTTAGTTAGTTATTTTGAATTTTTGGATTTTCATTCTTTCTAATTTTCATTCTTATTTTTGAACTTTTGAATTTTCAAAAAATGATAGATTTACGAATTTTAAAAATGACAAATTTATGAGTTTACGAATTCTCTAATTTACGATTTTTTTTAAATTTACAAATGTTCATATTACGAATTTTTGAATTTACGAAAATTTCTAATTTACAAATTAGATGCATTAAGGTGAAAGAACATTTACCTTTACAACCCCTTTAACCAGTAGGGGGCAAAGGAGGGGTTAAATGTGTCCTAGGGAGTGATTCTAACTGTGGGGGGGGGGGCTACAACATTAGGCAGTCGGCAAGCGGTTAAAACAAAATGAGTTGACCCAGTGATGGAAGAACGGCCCCGATTTTTTTTTATTTTTTTAGAATTCCTGTTCTAAGGAAATTCTACTGGCGAGAGGCCGGCTTTAGGAAATAAATAATTGGAATTTCTTCATTAACACAACACACATGTGAATACAACAATCATATTGAAGATACGGCAGCTTGTGTTACCCGGGAGTCTCATGTAAAATTCATGACTTTCTCCGGCCAGTGCGCCGGGCCCCGCATGGATTTCCCAGGAGCCACCAAACATTCGTAGATAAGGATGAAAAACATTTCTGTGCCGGATGAAGTTAGAGATAATATTGCCTGTTGTGCAAATTTACATTCAACTTTGAAGTGCACATTTATACCGTGCGGTTTTATATTTATATATATAATGTGTGCAGTATATACACTTACTGGCCACTTTATTAGGTACACCTTGCTAGTCCCGGGTTGGACCCCCTTTGGCCTTCATTCTTGGTGGAATAGATACAAGGTGTTGGAAACGTTCCTCAGAGATTTTCCTCCATAGTGACCTGATAACATCACACAGTTGCTGCAGATTTGGCGGCTGCCCATCTATGATGCAAATCTTTCGTTCCACCACATCCCAGAGGTGCTCTATTGGATGAGATGTGGTGGGTGTGGAGGCCATTGGAGGACAGGGACCTCATTGTCCAGTGGTGAGATGATTGGAGCTTTGTGACACGGTGACATTATCCTGCTGGGAGGAGCCATCAGAAGATGGGGACACTGTAGTCATAAAGGGGTGGACATGGTCAGCAACAATACTCAGGGGGGCCGTGGGGTTTAAATGATGATCAATTGGTACTAAGAGGCCCAAAGTGTGCCAAGAAAATATCCCCCCACACCATTACACCCCCACCACCAGCCTGAACCGGTGATACCCCACCCCCCACACCATTACACCCCCACCACCAGCCTGAACCGGTGATATCCCACCCCCCACACCATTACACCCCCACCACCAGCCTGAACCGGTGATACCCCATCCCCCACACCATTACACCCCCACCACCAGCCTGAACCGGTGATATCCCACCCCCCACACCATTACACCCCCACCACCAGCCTGAACCGGTGATACCCCATCCCCCACCATTACACCCCCACCACCAGCCTGAACCGGTGATACCCCATCCCCCACTCCATTACACCCCCACCACCAGCCTGAACCGGGGGATACCCCATCCCCCCACCATTACACCCCCACCACCAGCCTGAACCGGTGATATCCCATCCCCCCACACCATTACACCCCCACCACCAGCCTGAACCGGTAATACCCCATCCCCCCCACACCATTACACCCTCACCACCAGCCTGAACCGGTAATACCCCATCCCCTCCACCATTACACCCCCACCACCAGCCTGAACCGGTGATATCCCATCCCCCCCACACCATTACACCCCCACCACCAGCCTGAACCGGTGATACCCCACCCCCCACACCATTACACCCCCACCACCAGCCTGAACCGGTGATACCCCATCCCCCACCATTACACCCCCACCACCAGCCTGAACCGGTGATACCCCATCCCCCACTCCATTACACCCCCACCACCAGCCTGAACCGGGGGATACCCCATCCCCCCACCATTACACCCCCACCACCAGCCTGAACCGGTGATATCCCATCCCCCCACACCATTACACCCCCACCACCAGCCTGAACCGGTAATACCCCATCCCCCCCACACCATTACACCCCCACCACCAGCCTGAACCGGTGATATCCCATCCCCCCCACACCATTACACCCCCACCACCAGCCTGAACCGGTGATACCCCATCCCCCACACCATTACACCCCCACCACCAGCCTGAACCGGTAATACCCCATCCCCCCACCATTACACCCCCACCACCAGTCTGAACCAGTAATACCCCATCCCCCCACACCATTACACCCCCACCACCAGCCTGAACCGGTGATACCCCATCCCCCCACACCATTACACCCCCACCACCAGCCTGAACCGGTGATACCCCATCCCCCCACACCATTACACCCCCACCACCAGCCTGAACCGGTGATACCCCATCCCCCACACCATTACACCCCCACCACCAGCCTGAACCAGTGATACCTCATCCCCCGGCCCACACCATTCCAATTCCGTACCCCCTATAATTCCATACCCCATACCTCCTATAATTCCATACCCCATAGCTCCTATAATTCCATACCCCATAGCTCCTATAATTCCATACCCCATACCTCCTATAATTCCATACCCCATACCTCCTATAATTCCATACCCCATACCTCCTATAATTCCATTCCCCATACCCCATACCTCCTATAATTCCATACCCCATACCTCCTATAATTCCATACCCCATACCTCCTATAATTCCATTCCCCATACCCCATACCTCCTATAATTCCATACCCCATAGCTCCTATAATTCCATTCCCCATACCCCATACCTCCTATAATTCCATACCCCATACCTCCTATAATTCCATACCCCATAGCTCCTATAATTCCATTCCCCATACCTCCTATAATTCCATACCCCATAGCTCCTATAATTCCATACCCCATAGCTCCTATAATTCCATTCCCTATACCCCATACCTCCTATAATTCCATACCCCATAGCTCCTATAATTCCATACCCCATACCTCCTATAATTCCATACCCCATACCTCCTATAATTCCATACCCCATAGCTTCTATAATTCCATTCCCCATACCCCATACCTCCTATAATTCCATACCCCATACCTCCTCTAATTCCATACCCCATAGCTCCTATAATTCCATACCCCATAGCTCCTCTAATTCCATACCCCATACCTCCTATAATTCCATACCCCATAGCTCCTATAATTCCATACCCCATACCTCCTATAATTCCATACCCTATACCTCCTATAATTCCATACCCCATAGCTCCTATAATTCCATACCCCATATCTCCTATAATTCCATACCCCATAGCTCCTATAATTCCATACCCCATAGCTCCTATAATTCCATACCCCATATCTCCTATAATTCCATACCCCATACCTCCTATAATTCCATACCCTATACCTCCTATAATTCCATACCCCATAGCTCCTATAATTCCATACCCCATATCTCCTATAATTCCATACCCCATATCTCCTATAATTCCATACCCCATAGCTCCTATAATTCCATACCCCATAGCTCCTCTAATTCCATACCCCATACCTCCTATAATTCCATACCCCATAGCTCCTATAATTCCATACCCCATACCTCCTATAATTCCATACCCTATACCCCATACCTCCTATAGCTCCTTCCATATTTCATACCCCTTCATTTTGTTAACGTCAGAGACACGATCTGCATCGTATTGACGCTTAATGAGTGACCTCCTCTTGTCTTTGAGGTGGATCCAGGAGGAATGTATTATTTATCGACTCCTCTGACGCTGGAAGGCGTGCCTGGTATTCGGAGTATAGTCAGTGCTATTCGGAGTATAGTCATTGCTATGGCGTGTGGAGAGGGATAGGAGGCAGGCGAGGAGTTAATCCCCTCCGGTTATTGTAGGGAAGAGCATCTTGTATTCAGCTGAATGCTGTCATTGTCACATCCCCACAAAGCCACACTCAAGGAGACTGTCTGATCCTCGGGGCTCCCAAGTCGGCCGACCTTCACCCTTCCTGGAGGAATTCTCGGCCTGTGTGGGTGTCGGGCCTCTGAATTTGGACTCGGCGTAGAGTGGGCGCACATTTAGGCTGGGAGCATGGTGGCGCTCCCATTGATTAGCCATTCAAACATGCAAATGAGGGAAATACGGCGATTCACGAACGTACGTGCGCCCGACGCAGGTTACGCGAGGTGCGCGTAAGTTGTACGTCCGGCATAAAGTTTGTTTCCCATAAAGGAGGTGCAACCCAGCAGCAGACATGCAAGGGTCTGCACCAGGGAACACAAGCCGGCGTATTTTACATTGGACGTGTCTGGCTGGGCGTAGGTTGCGTTCACGCCGTACACAGTGATCCGGCATAGTTTAGGCAGTTGTTCCGACGTGGTTGTGAGCATGCGCAGGGGGATGCGTCCACGTCACGACGCATGCGCAGTTCGTGATACGTATCTGTCTGACGCTCGGCCCATCATTTGCATGGGGTCACGCCTCATTTGCATGGGTCACGCCCACTTCCACCTACGCCGGCATACGCCTTCGAAACCCACGCCACGCTGGCGCAGCGTTGGGAGCACTGGATTGCTGAATTCCATGCTTGCCTCTCTGCGCTGCGTTGGCGTAGCGTACAGTGGTTATTCTCGGTGGCTCTCTGTGAATCTGGGCCATTATCTTTTCAAAAGTAATATATGAATTTGTGGAGCTGTGGTCACAAGTGATATAATGATCTAGTCCAGGGGGGGGGGGTCTCAAACTGGCGGCCCTCCAGCTGTTGTGGAACTACAAGTCCCATGAGGCATTGCAAGGCTGACTGTTACAGGGACGACTCCCACAGGCAGAGGCATGATGGGACTTGTAGTTCCGCAACAGCTGGAGGGCCGCCAGTTTGAGAGCCCTGAATTCTAGTCCCATGCACTTTATAATGTGATTTCCATTTTTTTTTTTATTTAGAACAAATTATGTTAAAGAAATTATTATCCCAAAATGTATTATATTGCTGCTCACCAATTATTAGATATGATGGCTGAATTATTTTTCTTTCTTAGGCTCCACCCCCCCATAATTACTCCTGGTGATGCAGCCAGTAAGTCTGTTATTCTTCAACTTCCTTTAACAGACCAAGCTGTCCAGGAAAAAATGGCAGTTGGAGGGTTGGGGCAAACCGTTTACCACTGACAGGGGGTGCTTACAATGTTCAGCTTTTATTCATTTATGCGCTATAAACAAAAATAGAGCGACAATTTAAAAAAAAAAAAATATTTTTTACTTTTTTCTGTAATAAATATCCCCCCAAAAATATATAAAAATACTTATTTTTTTCCTCAGTTTAGGCCGATACGTATTCTTCTACATATTTTTCGTAAAAAAAAAAATCGCAATAAGCGTTTATTGATTGGTTTGCGCAAAAGTTATAGCGTTTACAAAATAGGGGATAGTTTTATGAAATTTTTATTGATATTTTTTTTTACTAGTAATGGCGGCGATCAGCGATTTTTTTTCAGTACTGCGACATTATGGCGGACACTTCGGACACTTTTGACACATTTTTGGGACCATTGTCATTTTTATAGCGATCAGTGCTATAAAAATGCATTGTATTACTATAAAAATGCCACTGGCAGTGAAGGGGTTAAAACTAGGGGGCGGGGAAGGGGTTAACTATGTTCCTGGGTGTGTTCTAACTGTAGGGGGGGTGGCCTCACTAGGGGAAATGACAGATCGCTGTTTATACATTGTAAGAACAGAGGATCAGCATTTCTCCCCCTGACAGGACCGGGAGCTGTGTGTTTACACACACAGCTCCCGGTCCTCGCTCTGTAATGAGCGATCGCGTGTGCCTGGCGGCGATCCCGCCCGCCGGGCACATGCATGGGAGTCGTGGGCGAGCGGGGGGCACGTGCGCGCCCCTAGTGGACTGCGCGAGAGCCGACGTATAGCAACGTGCTCTCGCGCAGGGGAGCCGACCTACCGCCGTAAAAAACGACGGCGGCTGGTCGGCAAGTTGTTAACCACTTGCTTACTGGGCACATAAACCCCCTTCCTGCCCAGGCGAATTTTCAGCTTCCGGCACTGCGTCGCTTTAACTGACATTTGCGCGGTCGTGCGACGTGGCTCCCAAACAAAACTGACGTCCTATTTTCCCCACAAATAGAGCTTTATTTTGGTGGTATTTGATCACCTCTGTGGTTTTTATTTTTTGCGCTATAAACAAAAATAGAGCGACAATTTAAAAAAATATATATATATTTTTTACTTGTTGCTATAATAAATATTAGGGTTGTCCCGATACCACTTTTTTAGGACCGAGTACAAGTACCGATACTTTTTTTCAAGTAGTCGCCGATACCGAATACCGATACTTTTTTTAAATGTGTCCCCAAATGCAGCCATGTCCCCCCCATATGCAGCCATGTCCCCCACATATGCAGCCATGTCCCTCTAGCCATGTCCCTCACATATGCAGCCATGTTCCTCTAGCCATGTCCCTCACATATGCAGCCATGTCCCTCTAGCCATGTCCCTCACATATGCAGCAATGTCCCTCTAGCCATGTCCCTCACATATGCAGCCATGTCCCTCTAGCCATGTCCCTCACATATGCAGCAATGTCCCTCTAGCCATGTCCCTCACATATGCAGCCATGTCCCTCACATATGCAGCAATGTCCCTCTAGCCATGTCCCTCACATATGCAGCAATGTCCCTCTAGCCATGTCCCTTGATGCGGCGGCGCGATGCGGCGGCAGCGGCAGGGGGGGGGAAAGGGGGGGAAAGTATTCTATTTAGGTATCGGGGGTATTTGCACGAGTACAAGTACTCCCGCAAATACTCGGTATCGGTCCTGATACTGATACTGGTATCGGTATCTGGACAACCCTAATAAATATCCCATTTTTTTTTTAAAAAAAACTATTTTTTTTCTCAGTTAAGGCCGATACGTATTTTTCGACGTATTTTTGTAAAAAAAAAAAACAAAAACACAATAAGCGACTGGTTTGCGCAAAAGTTATAGCGCCTACAAAATAGGGGACAGAATTATGATTTTTTTTTATTATTTTTTTTTTACTAGTAATGGTGGCGATCTGCGATTTTTATTGGGACTGCGATATTGCGACGGACGTATCGGACACTTTTGACACAAATTTGGGACCATTCGCATTTATACAGCGATCAGTGCTATAAAAATGCACTAATTACTGTATAAATGTGACTGGCAGGGAAGGGGTTAACACTAGGGGGTGAGGAAAGGGTTAAATGTATTCCCTGGGTGTGTTCTAACTGTGTGGGGGGAGGGGGGTGACTGGGGGAGGTGACCCATGCTGTGTCCCTATGTACAAGGGACACAGATCGGTCTCCTCTCCTCTGACAGCACGTGGAGCTCTGTGTTTACACCTCATCATTACACACAGAGCTCCACGTCCCTGCTGTGTTCCCGACGATCGCGTGTACCCGGCGGACATCGCGGCCACCAGGTACACGCAACGGCTTCCCACCGATGCGCCGGGACAGTGTTTATCCGCTGCGCGCCCCCCAGAGGCGCGCGCGGGTAATGCACTTCAAATGACGTCCAAAGACGTCCAGTTGGCACCTGAGAGCCGCGCTGTTGACGTCTTTTGACAATAGCGCGGGTCTCAAGTGGTTAAGGATTGGAAGATCTCTTATCTAACAGGTGATCGCTCTTTAGTAGTGGGGGGGGGGTTTCCTTGGGACACCACATTCCTTTTGTACCGGGTATCGGAGAGAGAGAAGAGTTGGGCCTCGTACACACGATAGGATCGCCAGAGGACAACGTTTTCATCGGTTAAAAAACGATCGTGTGTGGGCCCCATACGTTATTTAACCTTTGGTTAAAAAAAATAGGAACCGATGGACGCCTTACCGATAGGTCAAAACCGATCGTTAGTATGCGTAAGCATCGGTTAAAAACCCGCGCATGCTCAGAATCAAGTCGACGCATGCTTGGAGGCATTGAACTTCGTTTTTTTCAGCACGTCATTGTGTTTTACGTCACCGCGTTCTGACACAATCGTTTAATTAACCGATGGTGTGTAGGTGTGACGGACCATCAGTCAGCTTCATCGGTTAACCTAAGACAGCGGTCCTTCAGAGCGTTCTCATCGGATGGACCGATCGTGTGTACGAGGCTTTAGTTATCGTCTCAGCGGTCTGGAGCTCAGCTGTCATTTCAGAGAAGACCGCCCTGCGCCCTGAGATGATGCTTCCAGCTGATGATTGAGTTATCAACTTCACACCGGCTTCATGATGCATTTTCCATGATGCGATATTCTGGCCGCACATCAAGGATGACACGGCGGCCGTGTTCCCACTCTCCTGATTTCATGCTGATTGTATCTTTATCCTGATAGACCAACCAAGGGAAGTCGGAGGAGAGATTTCTGCAGCAAGGACTGGATATTGGGCCAACGGCGGCCAGCTTGGGCCGGAGATTCGCAACTAAATTTTGCAGGCAATAGATACTTTCTATTAGCCGGATTCACGTAGGGCGGCGTATGTCTGAGCCGGCGTAGCGTATCGTATTTACGCTACCCTGCCGTAAGTTAGAGAGGCAAGTGCTGTATTCACAAAGCACTTGCGTCCTAAGTTACGGCGGCGTAGCGTAAATGTGCCGGCCTAAGCGCGCCTAATTCAAATTGTGAAGAGGTGGGCGTGTTTTATGTTAATGAATCGTGACCCGACGTGATTGACGTTTTTAACGAACGGTGCATGCGCCGTCCGTTCACATCTCCCAGTGCGCATGCTCCAAATTACGCCGCAAAGACTTATTGGTTTCGACGTGAACGTAAGTTACCAGCCCCATTCACGGACGACATACGCAAACGACGTAAAAAAAAAATATTCGACGCGGTTCCGACGTCCATACTTAAAGTGGTTGTAAACCCACTTTTTTGACTTTGGCCTCCAGGTAAGCCTATAATAAGGCTTACCTGTAGGTATAAAGAATATCTCCTTAACCTGTTCGGTTTAGGAGATATTCCCCTCGCAATGCGCCGCTAATTGCAGCGGCGCATGCGCAGGGGGGATCCTCGGCTGAATGGCCGGCCCTGCCGGAAAGGAAATCTCCCGCACGCATGTGCGGGAGTGACGTCATCGCTGCTCCAGCCAATCACAGCGCTGGAGCGGCGATACCCGGAAGACACGCTCGGCTCAGCTCGGCGTGGACCAGGTAAGTTCCCTACCTCGTTCCGAGGTAAGTATTTCATAATGAGCTAATATGCGGTGCATACTAGCTCATTATGGCTTTTTCCTTGCAGGTGTAAAAAAATATATATATATTTATGCGGGTTTACAACTGCTTTAACATTGGCTGCGCCATCTTTTTGGTGGAATATCTTTAGGCCTGAAAACGCCTTACGTAAACGGCGTATCTTTACTGCGACAGGCAAGCGTACGTTCGTGAATAGGCGGGCAAGTCGGGCAAGCGTACGTTCGTGAATATCTCGCTGATTTACGCATTCTAGGCGTAAATCAGCGTATACGCCCCTAGCGGCCGGCGTAAATAGACAGTTAAGATACGACGGCGCCGGCGGTCGTATCTTAGCTAGATTTAAGTATATCTCAATTTGAGAATACACTTAAATATACGACGGCGCAGATTCAGAGTTACGACGCCGTATCTACTGATACGCCGGCGTAACTCTCTCTGAATCTGGCTATATAGGTTTATGTATAAAAAATTGTAATTAACCACTTGACCACTGGGCACTTAAACACCCTTAATAACCAGACCAATTTTCAGCTTTCAATGCTCTCACATTTTGAATGACAATAACTGGTATGGCTGCATTGATGGGCACTGGTGAGGCTGTTTTTGATGGGTGCTGCTGAGGCTGTAGCTGTATTGATGCCCGTTGGTGAGGCTGTAGCTGCATTGATGGGCGCTGGTATGGCTGTATTGATGGGCACTGGTGAGGCTGTATTGATGGGCACTGGTGAGGCTGCATTGATGGGCGTTGGTGAGGCTGTATTTGATGGGCGTTGGTGAGGCTGTAGCTGTATTGATGGGCGCTGGTGGGGCTGCATTGATTGTCGCTGGTGAGGCTGCATTTGATTGGACGCTTCATTAAAAAGGTGGGAAAAACATGGGCAGGGCAAAGGGGGTGGAGTCAGGGGTGGAGCCAAGGGGGGCAGTGGCAAAATTACGGTTTCACCTAGGGTGTCAAAGATCCTTGCCCCAGCCCTGGGCGGGAAGGTGAGTTGCAGGACTTCCACATTATCAGTGACAAATAAAAAAGACACGGGAGAAGATAGAAGTCCACATCTGAAGGCATAAGAAAGCCGCTCAGGGAAAAGATAATTCTATGGATCTCTCACCGTCTCCTCTTCACCCCGAGAGAGCGCGCGGCCCGCAAGTCAGAAGGGCGCTGTACACAACGACTGTAACCTGCCATTGTCCCGCCGCCGGCTTCCAGGTGGATTACAGACGCTGTCGGCTCCTCAGCAGGGGTTTGACTTCTGTAATTAATGAGAATGGCGTTCATTTCAGATGATTGTTAGATAATTACACTTGGATGGCGCCCAAGCCGTATCTGTGCGCAGGGAAGGTTTCCATTGTTGCCGCCTCACAATCAGGATATAATCAGCTTTGTGGCTCCTTGTCAGAGGCTCGTCTCATCACTGTCATCGAGGCATCAGCGACTAATGAGCGGTAATTATTATTATTATCGGCGCTATCAGTCGCACGGCGGGGCTGTTTTCTTGTCTTCGAAACGTTGTGACATGTCGCTCGGATCCGGTGCGGAGAAAAGTGACAGCTGAGATAAGACGATCGCTGACATTCAGGACGTCGTGTGTCGGCGTCTGCGGGGTCACCAAAGAGAACGCTTTACAATAAACTCTCATCTTTTCTTACTCTCGAGGAACCTTTAAGAACGAATTTAAAGGAGAAAAACTGCGCTAAACCATAAAAAAACTATTCATCAATAAAGATCTGAGGGCCAGATTCACGAACAATTACGGCGGCGTAACGTATCCCCTTTACATCACTCCGCCGCAAGTTTTCGTCGTAAGTGCTTGATTCACAAAGCACTTGCGTAAAGTCGTCCGGCGCAAGCCCGCCTAATTCAAATGGGGCGTGTACTGCGCATGCTCCGTTTTGAAATTTCCCGCCGTGCTTTGCGCGAAATGACGTCGCCCCCTACGTAATGTTTTGAACGGCGACGTGCGTAACGTACTTTCGTATTCCCGGACGATTCTGGCCCAAAGGCAGCAATTTGATGAGATAAACACAAACAACATAATACAAATAAAAACTGCGCCAATATAAAAACTTAACAACCAAATGCTAGCAATGAATGTCAAAGAATAAATAGGCAGATTCAGAGCGAGTTACGCCGGCGTATCTCTCGATCTACGCCGGCGTTAATTTAAGCGTATTCTGGAAACCAGATACGCTTAAATTAGGCTAAGATACGAGCGGCGTAAGTCTCCTACGCCGTTGTATCTTAAAGTGTAATTTTTAGGCTGGCCGCTAGGTGGCGCTTCCGTTGAGTTCGGCGTAGAATATGTAAATGACTAGATACGCCGATTCACGAACGTACGTGCGCCCGTCGCAGTAAAGATACGCCGTTTCCGTAAGAGATACGCCGAGTAAAGATAAAGCTGCCCCTAGTTGGCCTAGTCAATGTTAAGTATGGCCACCATTCTCGCGTCGAAATTTGTTTGCGTAAGTCGTCCGTGAATGGGGCTGGACGTACCGTATTTATTGGGGTATAGCTTCCCGCGCCGAGTTTGAATACTGCGCCGGCATATACCGAGCGCAGTACACTTGCGTATAGTCGGCAATGCTCGCGCTGACGTCCTGGACGTACAGGACGTGAGCGCGAGTGTAGCCGAGACTGCCCGACTATACACGAGTGTACTGCGCTCGGTATATGTCGGCGCAGTATTCAAACTCGGCGCGGGAAAGCGGGTATCGGCGTATATATCACGCACCCACGATTTTGCCCTGATTTTCAGGGCAAAATAGTGCGCGGTATACGCCGATAAATACGGTAATTTACGTTCACGTCGAAACCAATACGTCCTTGCGGCGTACTTTGGAGCAATGCACACTGGCCTATGTACACGGACGGCGCATGCGCCGTTCGTAAAAAAACCCCGTCAATCACGTCGGGTCACGAGTAATTAACATAAAACACGTCCCCCCATCCTCATTTGAATTAGGCGCGCTTACGCCGGCCGCATTTACGCTACGCCGCCGTAAGTTAGGAGGCAAGTGCTTTGTGAATACAGCACTTGCCTCTCTGACTTAAGGCGGCGTAGCGTAAATACGATACGCTACGCCGCCTTAAAGTTGCGGCGGCGTCTCTGAATCTAGGTAAAAGTCTTTTTAAATTCCAGATCTAAATGAATAAATATGGTAGCAGATGAAAAAAAGTTCCAAAATATGTAGAATTAGAGCCCACGGACAGGACAAACAGCACCGCCGTGAAACGGACTTCTTGTGAGATAAACCACCACCATATGGAATGCCGCTTACCGGAACACCCAGGCATATAGGCATTAGGCATGAAATCCATCCATGGGTTGAACACCGGACTGCAAGGATTCCAATAGGCAGACATCCAATGGTGAGCTTAATAGCTCGTAGGTACAAGGTCCCGGTTCATAGATGCAGAGAGAAAACGGACCATAGTAAGCATGTTTAAATGCGTATAAACAAATGCCGGCCGGCACTATAGGAGCCCTTCCTCCTTACGTCGAGCGCGGTGACGTCAGTGTACGCCGTCCCAGGCGCGTTTTGTCATCAACAGATACGTATCGCCCATCCCCATTGAGAACGTCTATTGATGACGAAACGCGTTTTTTTCAGGAGCAGTGATTTTAATAATGCTTACAGTGAAACAATAAAAGTGAAATATTCCTTTAAATTTCGTACCTAGGGGGGTGTATAGTTTGCCTGTAAAGTAGCGCATGTTTCCCGTGTTTAGAACTGTCCCTACACAAAATGACATTTCTAAAGGGAAAAAAGTCATTTAAAATTACTCGCGGCTATAATGAATTGTCGGGTCGTGGCAATACAGATAAAAGTCATTGAAAAAAAAAAACAGCATGGAACCCCGAACCAAAATTTAAAAAAAGAAAATGCGTGGGGATCCCCCCCAAATTCCATATCAGGCCCTTCAGGTTTGGTATGGACATAAAGTAGAACCCTGCGCCATTTAAAAAAAAAAAAGAATGGCTTGGGGTTCCCCCCAATAATCCATACCAGACCCTTATCCGAGCACGCAACCTGGCAGGTCGAAAGGGGACGAGAGAACGCCCCCCTCTCCTGAACCGTACCAGGCCACATGCCCTCAACAGCTTTTATAGCTGAGGGCGGGGCCATCCATCACGTGTGCGGGTGACCCAGCCCCCTCTCTGATGCAAGAAGAAAGCCCGGGGTCACCCAATGACGTGTACGGGTGACCCCACCCCCTCTGGCGCAACGCGGGTTTTGCGTGACGCGCCAGAGGGGGCGGGGTCACCCGTACACGTCATTGGGTGACCCCGGGCTTTCTTCTTGAGTCAGAGAGAGGGCAGGGTCACCCACTCATGTGACGGATGGGCCCGCCCTCAGATATAAAAGAGCTGTCACACCAGGAGAGCGTCATTCGGCCGTAGCAACAGTTTTTTTTTTTTTTCGGATCGCTCGAGACTGGATTACATCGTTGGAACCTTTTTTATTACTTATTTATTTTTAATTTTTAATAAAGGACTTGTCCCAAACTGTCTCCTGTGGTTTTTAACATTTTGACACTTTTTTTTTGTGAAATGGTAGAGGTACAATGTACCCCATTACCAATTCACATGGGGGGCCGGGATCTGGTGGTCCCCTTTGTTAAAGGGGTCTTCCAGATTCCGATAAGCCCCCCGCCCGCAGACCCCCACAACCACCGGTCAAGGGTTGTGGGGATGAGGCCCTTGTCCCCATCAACATGGGGACATCCTCCCCATGTTGAGGGCATGTGGCCTGGTACGGTTCAGGAGGTGGGTGGGGCGCTCTCTTGTCCCCCCCCCCTCTTTTCCTGCGGCCTGCCAGGTTGCATGCTCGCATAAGGGACTGGTGTGGATTTTTGGGGGAAACCCACGCCATTTTTTTTATTTTGGTGCGGGGTTCCCCTTAAAATCCATACCAGACCTGAAGGGCCTGATATGGAATTTGGGGGGACCCCCCACTCCTTTTTTTTGGTTCAGGGTTCCACTTAATATTGATACCAGACCCAAAGGGCCTGGTAATGGACCAAGGGGGAACCCCTGCTGTTTTTTTTCAGTGACCTTTATCTATATTGCCGGGACGCGGCATCTCATTATAGCCGCGAGTGATTTTTAAATGACTTTTTTTCCTTTAGAAATGACACTTTGTGTAGGGACAGTTCTAAGCATGGGAAACAAGCGCTACTTTACAGGCAAACTATACACACCCCCCAGGTATGAAAATTAAAGGAATATTTCACTTTTGTTGTTTCACTTTAATCATTATTAAAATCACTGCTCCTGAAAAAACGTCAGTTTTGAAAACTTTTTTTTTGCAATGATACATGTCCCCTGGGGCAGGACCCGGGTCCCCAAACACTTTTTATGACAATAACTTGCATATTAGCCTTTAGAATTAGCACTTTCGATTTTTCATATTTGTGTCCCATAGACTTTTTAACGGTGTTCGCATGGTCGAACAAATTTTTTGCCTGTTCGCATGTTCTGCTGCACACAATCCTGATTTCCAAGGATGTCTTTGTTGTTCTCTCCATAGATACAGTGGAGAAGTAAACGTAGTCACCTTGTGACAGATAGTAAAGGAGAATTGATGTAAAAAGCAAACTGCAATATGTAGACATTTTGCTTTTGGGATTAGATACACTTTAAGGACAATGTTGTATCCTGCTGGAGCAAGGGATGGGGTACAACTTATCCATGCACCCCAAACTAAAGGAGCATTTAACCTCTTAAGGACCCCTTCACGCCGATATACGTCGGCAGAATGGCACGGCTGGGCACAATCACGTACCTGTACGTGTCTCTTTAAGGCCCAGCCGTGACCCAGTCCGAAGCTCCTTGACCGCGCCCGTGGGACCTGCGGACCCAATCGCCGCCGGTGCCCCACGATCGGTCACCGGAGCTGAAGAACGGGGAGAGCTGTGTGTAAACACACCTTCCCCGTTCTTCATTGTGGCAATGTCAGTGATCGTCTGTTCCCTGATATAGGGAAAGATGATCACTGACATCACACGTCCAGCCCCGCCCCCCTACAGTTAGAAACACATATGAGGTCACACTTAACCCCTACAGCACCCCCTAGTGGTTAATTCCAAAACTGCAATTGTCATTTTCACAGTAAACAATGCATTTTTATAGCACTTTTTGGTGTGAAAATGACAATGGTCCCAAAAATGTGTCAAAATTGTCCGATGTGTCCGCCATAATGTCGCAGTCACGAAAAAAATAGCTGATCGCCGCCATTAGTAGTAAAAAAAAATTATTAATAAAAATGCAATAAAACGATCCCCTATTTTGTAAACGCTATAAATTTTGCGCAAACCAATCGATAAACGCTTATTGTGATTTTTTTTTTACCAAAAATAGGTAGAAGAATACATATCGGTCTAAACTGAGGGGAAAAAAAACATTTTTTTATACATTTTTGGGGGATATTTATTATAGCAAAAAGTAAAAAATATTGCTTTTCTTTCAAAATTGTCGCTCTATTTTTGTTTATAGCGCAAAAAATAAAAACCGCAGAGGTGATCAAATACCACCAAAAGAAAGCTCTATTTGTGGGGGAAAAAGGACGCCAATTTTGTTTGGGAGCCACGTCGCACAACCGCGCAATTGTCAGTTAAAACGACGCAGTGCTGAATCGCAAAAAGGGGCAAGGTCCTTTACCTGCATAATGGTCCGGGTCTTAAAGTGGTTGTATACCCATTCTGATAACTTTTCTTTATGTGGACACTTGCAGGCTTTATATCCATTTGCATTAGAAGATTGTCTCCTTACCTGCCTTCCTTGCAAGATATATGTATAATTGTGGCTCATGACGTAGCCTACGCATGCGCGGTTTGTAAAAACTTTCCGGCCGGCTGAGACCCTGCCGGAAAAATGCAGCGTCTATGCCGGGCTGCGTCATTTCCTATTGTCGACGTCAGCCCCGAGATCCCGCGATGCCAGCAGCAGGATCTATCTCTGATTCGCTCAACGTTCGTTTCCATAGTAACTGGAAATTAAGACGAGGCTTGGACACTGCAATTAGTGCGCATGCGCGAGATTACGGGGAAAGAAATGTAACGCGGGCAGAAATTACTAGGAATACAGACACGGAAGACCACAGTGGTAATGGCGACAGCTATAACAGAGCAGCAGCATTACAAAACTCAGTCTTTTTACAGTAAGAACGATTTCTGGGCTTACTCTTGGTGCCCATTTTTTCTCAATACACATGTAAATTGTAATATTGCTTAAATCGTTTTTTTTTTTTTTTTTGTTTTTTTTTATGAGTTTACAACCGCTTTAAGTGGTTAAAGGGGTTGTAAAGGTAAAAAAAATAATTCCTAAATAGCTTCCTTTACCTTAGTGCAGTCCTCCTTCACTTACCTCATCCTTCCATTTTGCTTTTAAATGTCCTTATTTCTTCTGAGAAATCCTCACTTCCTGTTCTTCTGTCTGTAACTCCACACAGTAATGTGAGGCTTTCTCCCTGGTGTGGAGAAAGCCTCTTGAGGGGGGAGGGGGCGAGCAGGAGAGTCAGGACACTCTCTACTTTGCAGATAGAGAAAGGAGCTGTGTGTTAGTGGGCGTCCTGACACTCCTGCTCGCCCCCCCCAAGAGGCGTTCTCCACACCAGGGAGAAAGCCTTGCATTACTGTGTGGAGTTACAGACAGAAGAACAGGAAGTGAGGATTTCTCAGAAGAAATAAGGACATTAGGGGGGAAAAATTACCTTTCCGACACCTTTAACCCTTGCAGAGTATGGGGGGGCACTCCCTCCGCAGAGGTCGATTTTGTCTTATTCTTAGCGTTCAGGTCGAGCGTTTCTAATCCTGCAGAGGCTCCCTCCTGAAGCCGTTCTTCATCACAGAGAGACTGCGGCTATTTTCCTGTAAGCGGAATGCAGCAATAAATAGGAGAGGCCGGCGAGTTGACTGTCGACTTCAATTCACCCGGTGACATTGTTACCCGTTTACCGCACTCACCGGGGAGCTTTCCGCATAACCCGATGCCGGATAAAAGCAACGAGGGACTGGAGGTTCCTGAACTTTATTATTAGGACCGTCCTACTAATCCAAATCAAGCCGAATGTTATTTGGAATCAGTAAAGGAATAGTAATGGGTTTTTGTGGTGTTATTTATGTCACGGGAAGAGGCTCACCAACTGCGTCCCGACCCTCATTTCTAGGAATAGCGGAAGATTTGTCATGTTGTCTCCGGGAACATTGGGAACTAATCTTGTCTGAAGTCATCTTTGGTCTTCATGTCAAGGGGGTCCTTAGGGAAATTTGCTCTTCCTTAAGGAGTAACTCCGGGGAAAGGAAAAATCCTCCCTTGCAGAGGGGGTTTTATGATCGCTTAGGTCTAGGGGGGCCACAAAAAGCAGCTTTACTTACCGGACCCTCTTCTCCCATAGGCTCTCTCCAGTCTGTAGGACCGGACCCTGCAATCTCTTCTTACCTAAACTCCAGTGGCCACATGGCCCCTGACATCATCAGAGCCCATAGGTCAGGCATGTCCAAAGTCCAGCCTGCGGGCCAATTGCGGCCCGCGGCACGGTTTTGAACGGCCCGCCGGTCTGGTTATCTAAACCAGCTATTCTCAACCAGTGTGCCGAGAGAGAAGGGCTGTCAGATGAGCCCATCTCCCTGCTGAACTATGCATGGCACTGTGAGAACCGTCAGCTTCAAAAGTGAAAGTAAACAGTGCAGGGGAATGTGCTGTACTCTCTGCTTCCCCCTACAGTGCAGTACCCGGCTGAACAAGGAAACAATGTACTGTGCTAATGTTTAAGTATGTGAAACCTGATGTATTGGGGGGGCTCTCTGGGGACCCTAATGTATGGGGGGGGTTTTTTGGGGACCCTAATGTATGGGGGGGCTTTCTGGGGAACCTAATGTATGGGGGGTTATGGGAACCATGATGCAGGGGGGGGCTCTCTGGGGACCCTAATGTATGGGGGGCTATGGGAACCATGATGTAAGGGGGGCTCTCTGGGGACCCTAATGTATGGGGGGGCTCTGGGAACCATGATGTAAGGGGGGCTCTGGGAACCATGATGTAAGGGGGGCTCTCTGGGAACCCTGATGTTAGGAAGGGCTCTCTTGGGACTCTGATGTATGGGGGGCTCTCTGAGGACCGTGATGTAAGGGGGGGCTCTCTTGGGACTCTGATGTATGGGGGGCTCTCTGGGGAGCCTGATGTATGGGAGGGCTTTCTTGGGACTCTGATGTATGAGGGGGCTCTCTGGGGACCCTGATGTATGGGGGGCTCTCTGGGGACGATCTGGGGACCCTAATGTATGGGGGTGATCTGGGGACCCTAATGTATGGGGGGTCACTGGGGACACTAATGTATGGGGGTTCACTGGGGAACTAATGTATGGGGGGGCTCTGGGAACCATGATGTAAGGGGGGGCTCTCTGGGGACACTAATGTATGGGGGGGCTCTGGGGACCCTGATGTAAGGGAGGGCTCTCTGGGAGCATTCGTCTGTGTGTCGGGAACGAGTGCGACAAAGGCAAGAGAATTCTTGTTGGGCCGTATATTAGTCACTCGAACGAACACACTTAGACCGAATTTTAATGGTTCAAAGAATGTCAGGCAAAATGGTCGGCCCTCACGCATGTTCACTTCATCAAATCTGGCCCTCTTTGAAAAAAGTTTGGACACAACTGCCATAGGTCTACACTGGATGTGAGGACACTGAGGGACAGTCTTTCCTATGACTAAGCTACAGGGGGGGTGGAGCGAAATGCATTGGGGGCGTGGCCTGGTTGGAGTCCAGGCTGAGGTTGCCACTCAACTCATTCCAGTAGGACACCTTAGATGTGGGGTTTCCAGGGGTCACCCTTCTTTCCTCAGGGGACAGTCTATGTTGGACCATAGGGGTGTACAGATAAGCAACAGCTGCTGGGGGAACCAAAACCCCGGTATTTTTTTTCTTTTTCAGCTGACAGCTGGCCTTCTCATTAAAGTAGTCCAAGTGGCTCATTAGCCTCTCAATCACTTTCAGAAGCAGAGGGAGGGGATGACTCCCCCCTCCCGCTGCTTGCCGGTGTTTATCGGGGGTTACTGGTTTTACAGGCGTGCCCTAGAAACGTGGCCTGTTTGGAGTCCCGGTTTATCGGGGGTTACCGGTTTTACAGGCGTGCCCTAGAAACGTGGCCTGGTCGGAGGCCAGGCTGAGGTTGCCACTTAACTCATTCCAGTAGGACACCTTAGATGTGGGGCTTCCAGGAGTCACCCTTCTTTCCTCAGGGGACAGTCAATGTTGGAGCATAGGGGCAGTACAGATAAGCACCAGCTGCTGGGGGAACCAGAACCCCGGTATTTTCTTTTTCTTCTTCAGCTGACAGCTAGCCTTCTCATTAAAGTAGTTCAAGTGGCTCATTAGCCTCTCGATTGCTTTCAGAAGCAGAGGGAGGGGATGACTCCCCCCCTCACGATGATTGCTGGTGTTTATCGAGGGTTACCGGTTTTACAGGCGTGCCCTACAAACAATTTGATTGGAGTGGCTGGCTGGTCACAGAGGCAAACAGAGACCAGATCGTCTCTGGTCGCCTCTATGGCCTTTGGAGGACCGGAGCGATGTCATGATGTCACTTCCGGGCCAGAGTGGAAATAAACTTAAAAAAAAAAAGGCTAGATTCAGGTAGGGGCGCGCATTGTTACAGCGGTGCAGCCTAACGTATTTACAATATGCCGCCATAAGTTAGAGAGACAAGTGCTGTATTCACAAAGCACTTGCCTTCTAAGTTACGGCGGCGTAGCGTAAATGGGGTCGGCGTAAGCACGCAGAATTCAAATGTGGATGAGGGGGCGTGTTTTATGTTAATTCTTGGTGACTCGACGTGATTGACGTTTTTCCCGAACGGAGAATGCGCCGTCCGTGGAATTCCCCAGTGTGCATTGCTAAAAAGTACGCCGCAAGGACGGCATTGGTTTCGACGTGAATGTAAATTACGTCCAGCCCCATTCGCGAACGACTTACGCAAACGACGTAAAAAATTCTAAATTCGACGCGGCAACGACGTCCATACTTAACATTGCGTACACCTCATAATAAAAGGGACAGTGTAAAACTAAAAAAATAAATAAAAAAAAGAAGAAAGAAAGTGCTCCCATCCCTTGGTGCTCGCGTGCAGAAGCAAACGCATATGTACACGGCGTTCGCACCACACATGTAAGGTATCGCCACAAACGTTAGAGTGAGAGCAATAATTCTATCACCAGATATCCCCTATAACTCTAAACAGGTCACCTGAAAATATTTTAAAAACGTTGCCCAAGAAGATTTTTATGTACCGTAGTTTGTCGCCGTTCCACAAAAAAAAACACACAATATGTACCTAAATTTTTTTGCTACATCATAAAAAGCTGATGTTACGCCAAGTAAATAGATACCTAACATGTCAAGCAGTGTTAGTTTTCCACCACACATAGCGTTTTGCTTTTAGTCCAAAAAGTTCAGTTTTGGTGTCATGTGACCAGAGCACCTTCTTCCACATGTTTGCTGTGTCCCCTCCCCCACATGTTTGCTGTG
Organism: Rana temporaria; assembly: GCF_905171775.1. Taxonomy (NCBI): domain Eukaryota; kingdom Metazoa; phylum Chordata; class Amphibia; order Anura; family Ranidae; genus Rana; species Rana temporaria. The sequence goes on from NC_053491.1 coordinate 13,064,284, forward strand.
TCCCCTCCCCCACATGGCTTCTCACAAACTGCAAACAGGACTTCTTATGTCTTTCTTCCTCCAATGTCTTTCTTCTTGTCACTCTTCCATAAAGGGCAGATTTGTGGAGAGACCACTAATAGTTGTGCTGTGGACAGATTCTCCCCCCTGAGCTGTGGATCTCTGCAGCTCCTCCAGAGTTACCATGGGCCTCTTGGCTGCTTCTCTGATGAATACTCTCCTTGCCCGGCCCGGTCAGTTTAGGTGGGCGGCCATGTCTTGGTAGGTTTGCAGTTGTGCCACACTCTTTCCATTTTCGGATGATGGATTGAACAGAAGCTCCGTGAGATGATCAAAGCTTGGGAGATTTTTTTTTATAACCTAACCCTGCTTTATACTTCTCCACAACTTTATCCCTGACCTGTCTGGTGTGTTCCTCGGCCTTCATGATGCTGTTTGTTCACTAAAGCCCCGTACACACGATCGGAATCTCCGATGTAAAAAGTCCAACGGAATTCCGTCGGAGTTTAGATAGAGAACATGTTCTCTTTTACTCCAATGGAATTCCGTCAGAATTCCGATGTGATTTTGGTCGGACAGTGTAAACGGGGCTTTAGGTTCTCTAACAAACCTCCGAGGGCTTCACAGAACAGCTGTATTTATACTGAGATTAAATTACATACAGGTGGACTCTATTTACTAATTTGGTGACTTCTGAAGACAATTGGTTCCCCTAGATATTAGTTACATTTTTGCATTGCATGCATCTATGTATTGTTACAGCCTGAGGGCTGTAATCGGCTTCCAAATAGTTAACCAGGGGATGCACGGGGGCTGCGTTCCCTGGTTAACACTGACACTCGTCTCAGCCAATCAGGTTCACCGGATCTGGTTACCAGTAACCTGATTGGCTGAAGGCGACATAGAGGGCGGGACTGCATCTAGGGATCATGGAGGAGGATCCGAGGATGGCTGACCGAGAAAGGTAAGTGCCAGGTGGGGGGTGGCAATCTGGCGGCATTTTAGGGGCAAACTGGTGGCAATTGATGGGCACAGTGGCTGCGTTTGGCATGGCACAGTGGTGACAATTGAGGGGCACAGTGGCTGCGTTTGGAATGGCACAGTGGCGACAATTGATGGGCACAGTGGCGACAATGGCATGGCACAGTGGCTGCATTTGGCATGGCACAGTGGCGACAATTGATGAGCACAGTGGCGACAAATCTTGGCACAGTGGCGACAATTGATGGGCACAGTGGCGACAATGGCATGGCACAGTGGCTGCATTTGGCATGGCACAGTGGCGACAATTGATGAGCACAGTGGCGACAAATCTTGGCACAGTGGCGACAATTGATGGGCACAGTGGCGCCAATTGATGGCACAGTGGCTGCTTTTGATGGCATGGCACAGTGGCGACAATTGATGGGCACAGTGGCTGCGTTTGGAATGGCACAGTGGCGACAATTGATGGGCACAGTGGCGACAATGGAATGGCACAGTGGCGACAATTGATGGGCACAGTGGCGACAATGGCATGGCACAGTGGCTGCATTTGGCATGGCACAGTGGCGACAATTGATGAGCACAGTGGCGACAAATCTTGGCACAGTGGCGACAAATCTTGGCACAGTGGCGACAATTGATGGGCACAGTGGCGACAATTGATGGCACAGTGGCTGCTTTTGATGGCATGGCACAGTGGCGACAATTGATGGGCACAGTGACTGCGTTTGGCATGGCACAGTGGCGACAATTTTATGGCACAGTGGCTGCGTTTGATGGGCACAGTGGCGGCAATTGATGGGCACAGTGAGGCTGCAATTGATGTTTTATTATTTTTTCGTTTTGTTTGCGCCCCCCAAAAATTTTGAGCACCAGCCACCACTGGCCTAGATTAAGGCTTATCTGTAGGTGCGCGCCGTAGACAATTGCGCTTGCGCACTGAGCGGCCCGGTTTTATGAATGGGATCATGCCTGCCTCACGTGCATGTGCGGGATCATGCTCTGTGACTGGTCGTAGCGGCGATACACGGAAGAGACTATTAGGCAACATGGCGGCGGTGGCGGAGAGGAACGAGGAGCTCTTCGGGGGCTTGGATCTCAGGTAAGTCATTCAGACTGAAAAAAGGGGGACTGAGGACAGGATGGAGGCGAGGATGCTAGAACCAATCCCCCTACAGCGCCGCCGGAATGAAGAAGAGGAGGAGAAACCGGGAGCACGGCAACGGGAGGAACAAGAGGATCCATAGCTACAATAAGGCAGTACAGCCGGTCCTCTTGCTTGGCAGGTGCCTGGGCCGCCCTTTTGAGCTAATGGGGCATGAGAGCAGTACAGAAGGGCAGGCTGTACTTTCCTTATCACACAGGGTGACTAGGGTGAGCCCAGGCACACCCGGCACACCCCCTTCACACACCTATGGAAATGACCAGAGTAGGTCCAAATTACAACGGCTCCAGTACTCCACGTAGAAACTCTCTATAGGCGTGCGCACAGGGTGTGCCAGGGGTGCCCAGGCACACCCCAATCATAAATATTACTCTGCATAAAGACTATGGGCCAGATTCTCAAAAGAGATACGACGGCGTATCTCTGAGTCGCGCCAGTCGTATCTATGCGCCTGATTCTTATAATAAGTTACGCCTAGATTTCCCTTAGATCCGACAGGCGTAAGTCTCCTCTTACGCCGTCGGATCGTAACTGCATATTTACGCTGGACGCTAGGAGCGTGTACGCTGATTTACGCGTCGAAATATGTAAATCAGCTAGATACGTGAATTCACGAACGTACGCCCGGCCAACGCAGTACAGTTACGCCGTTTACGTTAGGCTTTTCCCGGCGTATAGTTACCCCTGCTATATGGTGGCGTAAGTGCGGCGTACCAATGTTAAGTATGGACGTCGTTCCCGCGACAAAACTTGAAAAATTTTGCGCCGTTTGCGTAACTCGTCCGTGAATGGGGCTGGACGTCATTTACGTCCACGTCAAAACCAATACGTCCTTGCGGCGTATTAGGAGCAATGCACACTGGGAGATTTCCACGGACGGCGCATGCGCCGTTCGTGAAAAACGTCAATCACGTCGGGTCACAGAAAATTGACATAAAACACGCCCCCCTGTCCCACATTTGAATTAGGCGGGCTTAGACACCGTCCGATTTACGCTACGCCGCCGCAACTTACGGAGCAAGTGCTTTGAGAATACAGCACTTGCCAGTCTAAGTTGCGGAGGCGTAACGTAAATCGGATACGTTACGGCCGCACAAAGTTAGGCGCTCCTACGAGAATCTGGCCCTATACGTTGATCACCACGGTAGCGTTACGTTCCGGCGATCTTTATCCGCTCGTCGTTGATGGCAAAGTCTTCCTCGGCTCTTCTGCGTCCCTCTCGTCCTCTCCCCGGCACTCTTTCCTGTCGCAGTCCCAGCGCACTCTTCCGACTCCCGGTGACAGTGACAGGAGTCAGGAGGCTGCAGCAAGTCAATTTGTAGCGACAGTTAATCCATCTTCTGCCAGCAGACCTGGGAGGGGGGGGGAGGGGAGAGGGGGGAGCGCACCCTGGTCGGGGCCGCACACACCGTGCATACACAAGCAGCCGAGCCCCGGGGTATTTTTAGAAAAGTCCCTAACCTTGTTTTGTCCGTTCGAGTGACGCAGGGCCTGGGATAAGGACGCCGGGCAAGTGATAAATTACCCCCCGCCCCCTCCCCCGGTGAAATCTCTCATATCAGTGAATAATGTTCCTCCAGCCTGTTTATTATGTGCGGTATGCAGATCGCTTAAGTTCGCATTCGTCAGCCAAACGCCGCGCAAATCCAAACGGCTGACTTCACGCCCTCCGGACTTCTAAAAAATGTTTGATGACGGCCAAGAACGATCGTTTTATTTCTATAGCTGTGTGATGGACATTATGGTACTTAACCACTTCAGCCCCCGGACCATTGTGCAGGTTAAAGACCTGGCCAGTTTTTGCGATTCAGCACTGCGTCGCTTTAACTGACAATTGCGCGGTCGTGCGACGTGGCTCCCAAACATAATTGGCGTCCTTTTTTTCCCCCACAAATAGAGCTTTCTTTTGGTGGTATTTGATCACCCCTGCGGTTTTTATTTTTTTGCGCTATAAACAAAAATAGAGCGACAATTTCGAAAAAAAATCAATATTTTTTTACTTTTTGCTATAACAAATATCCCCCAAAAACATATATATAAAAAAAAATTCCTCCGTTTAGGCCGATACGTATTCTTCTACATATTTTTGGTTAAAAAAAACAACCGCAATAAGCGTTTATCGATTGGTTTGCGCAAAAATAGGGGATAGTTTTATGGCATTTTTATTAATATTTTTTTTTCACTAGTAATGGCGGCGATCAGCGATTTTTTTTTCGTGACTGCGACATTATGGCGGACACTTCGGACAATTTTGACACATTTTTGGGACCAGTGTCATTTTCACAGCGAAAAGTGCTATAAAAATGCACCGATTACTGTGAAAATGACAATGGCAGTGAAGGGGTTAACCACTAGGGGGCACTAAGGGAGTGATTCTTACTGTTGGGGGGCGGGGCTGTAGGTGTGACGTCACTGATTGTCTGTTCCCTATATCAGGGAACAGACGATCAGTGTCACTGCCACACAAAAGAACACTCACCTCTCCCTGTTCTTCAGCTCCTGTGACTGATCGCGGGACACCGGCGGCGATTGGGTCTGCGGGTCCCGCGGGCGCGGTCACGAAGCTTCGGACCCGGTCGCTAGTGGGGCACTTTTACCCCCCCGCTAGCGTCCAAAAAAGGGTTAAAACCACCCGCAGCGCATTGCCGGCGGGTGGTATATTGATTTCAATGGGCAGGAGCGGTATACACACGGCTCCAAAGATGCGGCTAGCAGGACTTTTTTTTACCGTCCTGCTAGCGCACCGCTCCAGTGTGAAAGCCCCTCGGGCTTAGTCTGCCTGTAAAGTGGTGCATGTGTACCATGTATAGAACCTGCTGCAGCAAAAATGAAATTTCGAAAGAAAAAAAAAACACAAAGTCAAATCCCATTTAAATTGCATGCATCCGGCTATTGGGAAAAAAAGCACAAAAAACATAGTGCCCCCTCCCCCTAGCCCATACCAGACCCCTCTGGCTCTGCCCCCCTCCCACCCCAAAGCACCTTGTCCCCATCTTACCCTGGCTGGTGGTTGTGGTGACATGCGGACAGGGGGATTATCAGAATGGGAAAACACATTTTCAAACTGCTATTCAGGGACACCCCCCCCCCTCCTTCACAAAAAGGCTTGTATGCAAGTAATTGGCCATGGGGGGTCTGGGTACTGCCTTGGGGGACATGTATCAATGCAAAAAAAAATATGTTTTCAATAAGCAGCGATTCATATTATGCTTGAAGTGCAACAATAATAAATTAACAATTCCTCCAAATATAGTGCCTGGGGGGTCCCCTTAGTCTGCCTATAAAGTGGTGCATGTGTACCATGTATAGAACCTGCTGCAGCAAAAATGAAATTTCAAAAGAAAAAAAAAAACACAAGTCAAATCACATTTAAATTGCATGCATCCGGCTATTGAAAAAAAAAAGCACAAAAACATAATGCCCCCTCCCCCTAGCCCATACCAGACCCCTCGGGCTCTGCCCCCCTCCCACCCCAAAGCACCTTGTCCCCATCTTACCCTGGCTGGTGGTTGTGATGGCATGCAGGCAGGGGGATTATCAGAATCTGGAAGCCCCCAAAGGACCCAAAAAATAAAAACCGCAGAGGAGATCAAATACCACCAAAAGAAAGCTCTATTTGTGGGGGAAAAAGGACGTACATTTTGTTCGGGGAGCCACGTCGCCACGCGCAATTGTCAGTTAAAGCAACGCAGTGCCGAATCGCAAAAAGGGGCCTGGTCCTTTACCTGCATAATGGTCCGGGTCTTAACTGGTTAATGTGCTTATAAACACAGAGCCATTAATATTATTATTAATTATTATTATTAATATTATAGAACCATTCAATTTAATTTAACGCAATTTATTTTTGATTTAATTTTATAGAGTTGAGTTTAGGAGCTATGGGGAAAAAAAATGCTGTTTCATAAATTAGAATTTCGTTTACATTTAGAAAATTTTCGAAAATTCCTAATTGGGAAATTCAAAATTCGAAAATTTGAAATTTCGGAAAAAAAAGAAATTTGAAAAAAAATCTGAAATTGGAATTTCGGAAATGTTTAAATTTTGGAAATTCAAAAATTTCGGAAATTGTTTAACCACTTCCTTACTGGGCACTTAAACCCCCTTCCTGACCAGAGGACTTTTTGCGATTCGGTACTGCGTCGCTTTAACTGACAATTGCGCGGTCGTGCAATGTGGCTCCCAAACAAAATTGGCGTCCTTTTTTTCCCACAAATAGAGCTTTCTTTTGGTGGTATTTATAGCGCAAAAAATAAAAACCGCAGAGGTGATCAAATATCACCTCTGCGGTTTTTATTTTTTGCGCTATAAACAAAAATAGAGCGACAATTTTGAAAAAAAATAAATATTTTTTACTTGTTGCTAAAAAATAAATAGCTCAATTTTTTTTTTTTTTTTTCTCAGTCTAGGCCGATACGTATTTTACATATTTTTGGTAAAAAAAAAAATCACAATAAGCGAATGGTTTGCGCAAAAGTTATAGTGCCTACAAAATAGGGGACATAATTATTATTATATTTTTTTTACTAGTAATGGCGGTGATCTGCGATTTTTATCGGTACTGCGACATTATGGCGGACACGTCGGATACTTTTGACACATTTTTGGCACCATTCACATTTATACAGCGATCAGTGCTATAAAAATGCACTAATTACTGTATAAATGTGACTGGCATTGAAGGGGTTAACACTAGGGGGTGAGGAAGGGGTTAAATGTGTACCTTAGTGAGTGTTACTAACTGTGTGGGGGGAGGGGGGTGACTGGGGGAGGTGACCGATGCTGTGTCCCTATGTCCAAGAGACACAGATCGGTCTCCTCTCTCCCTGACAGGACGTGGAGCTCTGTGTTTACACACACAAATCCACATCCCAGTAATGCGGCGGGCGCGCGTGCGCGCCCCCCAGTGGCCAGGAGGAGCGGAGGCCGTATAGAGACGGCCACTCAGAGAAGTAGAGCCACCCTGCGGCCGTACAAAGTCGTACGGCCGTCGGGAAGTGGTTAAATTTCGAAAATTTTCGAAAAATTCTTAATTGGGAAATTCAAACTTCGAAAAATTGGAAAATTCGGAAATTTGAAAATTCGGAAAATGTAAAAATCCAAATTTTCTGACTTTCGAATTCTAAATTTCCGATTTTCTAATTTCCAAAATTTATATTTTTTCCGAAAATTCCAACGTTCCCGAAATTTCAATTTCTGAAATCTCAACACTCTGAAATTTTAGTTATTCAAGTTACTGTTGCCCTTCTATCATCTGGAACCAGTCTGCCCATTCTCTTCTGACCCCAACAAGTCATTTTCCTCCATACAACCGCCGCTCACTGGATATTTTCTCTTTCCCCCCCATTCTCTATAAACTCTAGAGATGGTTGTGTGTGAAAATCCCAGAAATACTCAGACCAGCCCCGTCTGCCACCAACAACCATGCCACACGTTCAAAGTCACTTAAATCCCCTTTCTTCCCCATTCTGATGCTCGGCTTGAACGCCAGCAAGTCGTCTTCACCGCGTCTAGATGCCTAAAATGCATTGAATTGCTGCCGTGTGATTGGCCGATCGGCAATTTGTGTTACCGAGGCAATTGAACAGGTGTGCCTAATAAAGTGGCCGGTGGGTGTACAGTAGGTGTTTCTTGTGTTCCTCAGCTCCATCTAGTGGTCAGAATCTGGTATTACACACATAACAGAACATTCGTACCGGAGAGAAAATAGCCTAAAGAACATTTGATTTTGCCAAGTTTGCACAGAAGGAATGTACAGGAATCTCACAGGATGATTGGCTATGCAATATATATATATATATATTTATATTAGTAGACCTTCTTTGGTGCTGACTCAGGATAAGAACTTTCCGAAGCTCTTCTCTATGAGCCGCTGAGCACAGGAGCCGGAGGAGCCGGATTTGTATTCCGTGGATGGAGAGGCGCTAGGTGTGGATCAACCAACACCTGTGCCGAATTACTTCTGGAAAAGTCGTTTTACGGTCTGAATCAGCTGAGCCTGACCGGCGGATGGAACAGACTCGAATTAATTAGCTGAATTCCCTACCGTGGGGAGGTTTTTTTTTCTCTCTGCTGAGAAAGACATGTTGTCTGGAACTATCTTCCTTTCAGTACCGTGCCTTGCAAATACAGATTAAGCTCGGCAACGGTCCTGCGCAGGGTGTTTTTTTTATCTGGCAGTTTGAGGATTGCCGGCTATTTTTTTTTTTTAAGAAAGTCAACAATTACCGAGAATGTGTTTTCTCTGCCACAGCGTCGTTTTTAGCAGGGTGGAAAAAAATCAATGTTTTTTTTTTATTTAATTTTATTTTTAAATTAATTTAAATCAGATTTTTTTTTATTTAAATCAGATTTTCTTTATTTAAATCAGATTTTTTAATCTTTAAATCAGATTTTTTAATTTTTAAATCAGATTTTTTATATTTAAATCAGATTTTCTTTATTTAAATCAGATTTATTTTGTATATTTAAATCAGATTTATTTTTTATATTTAAATCAGATTTATTTTTTATATTTAAATCAGATTTATTTTTTATATTTAAATCTGATTTTCTTTATTTAAATCAGATTTATTTTTTATATTTAAATCAGATTTTCTTTATTTAAATCAGATTTATTTTTTATATTTAAATCAGATTTATTTTTTATATTTAAATTTAGATTTTTTTTATTTAAATCTGATTTTCTTTATTTAAATCAGATTTTTTATATTTAAATCAGATTTTCTTTATTTAAATCAGATTTATTTTTTATATTTAAATCAGATTTATTTTTTATATTTAAATCATATTTATTTTTTATATTTAAATCATATTTATTTTTTATATTTAAATCATATTTATTTTTTATATTTAAATCATATTTATTTTTTATATTTAAATTAGATTTATTTTTTATATTTAAATCAGATTTATTTTTTATATTTAAATCAGATTTATTTTTTATATTTAAATCAGATTTATTTTTTATATTTAAATCAGATTTATTTTTTATATTTAAATCAGATTTTTTTTATTTAAATCAGATTTTTTTTATTTAAATCTGATTTTTTTTAAATCAGATTTTTTATATTTAAATCAGATTTTCTTTATTTAAATCAGATTTTTTAATCTTTAAATCAGATTTTTTTTTAATCAGATTTTTTAGATTTAAATCAGATTTTCTTTATTTGAATCAGATTTTTTTTATATATTTAAATCCGATTTTTTTATATTTAAATCTGATTTTCTTTATTTAAATCAGATTTTTAATCTTTAAATCAGATTTTTTTTTACTCAAATCAGATTTTTTTATATTTAAATCTGATTTTCTTTATTTAAATCTGATTTTCTTTATTTAAATCTGTTTTTTTTATGTTTAAATCTGATTTTTTATGTTTAAATCTGATTTTTTTATAATTTAAATCAGATTTTCTTTATTTATAATCGTTTTATTTTTTATATTTAAATCAGATTTATTTTTTATATTTAAATCAGATTTATTTTTTATATTTAAATCAGATTTATTTTTTATATTTAAATCAGATTTATTTTTTATATTTAAATCAGATTTATTTTTTATATTTAAATCAGATTTTTTTTTTATATTTAAATCAGATTTTTTTTTATATTTATATCAGATTTTTTTTATTTAAATCATTTTTTTTATGTTTAAATCTGATTTTTTTTATTCAAATCTGATTTTTTTTTATTTAAATCAGATTTTCTTTATTTAAAATCGTTTTTTTTATTTTTTTATTAAAATCAGATTTTTCCTACCGTGGGGAGGTTTTTTTCTTTTCTCTGCTGAGAAAGACATGTTGGGCCGGATTCAGATAGCACTTACGCCGACGTATCTCGATATATATACGCGTGTAAATTTGCGCCGTCGTATCTTTGCGCCGTACCCAGAAAACTAGATACGCAGTAAAATAGGCTTCCTCTGACCGACGTAAATTTTTTACGCCGGCGTATCGTAGGCGCAATATTTACGCTGGACGCATTTGCCGCTCCCATTGTTTTCGTATTTAAATATGCAAATGAGCGAGATACGCCGATTCAGAAACGTACGTTTGGCCGGCGTATAAAGAGGACCTGTCATGGCTCTATACATGTATATAGGAGTATAAAGAGGACCTGTCATGGCTCTATACATGTATATAGGAGTATAAAGAGGACCTGTCATGGCTCTATACATGTATATAGGAGTATAAAGAGGACCCGTCATGGCTCTATAGATGTATAAAGGAGTATAACGAGGACCTGTCATGGCTCTATAGATGTATAAAGGAGTATAAAGAGGACCTGTCATGGCTCTATACATGTATATAGGAGTATAAAGAGGACCCGTCATGGCTCTATAGATGTATAAAGGAGTATAACGAGGACCTGTCATGGCTCTATACATGTATATAGGAATATAAAGAGGACCTGTCATGGCTCTATACATGTATATAGGAGTATAAATGGACCTGTCATGGCTCTATACATGTATATAGGAGTATAAAGAGGACCCGTCATGGCTCTATACATGTATATAGGAGTATAAAGAGGACCTGTCATGGCTCTATACATGTATGTAGGAATATAAAGAGGACCTGTCATGGCTCTATACATGTATGTAGGAGTATAAAGAGGACCTGTCATGGCTCTATACATGCATGTAGGAGTATAAAGAGGACCTGTCATGGCTCTATACATGTATGTAGGAGTATAAAGAGGACCTGTCATGGCTCTATACATGTATATAGGGGTATAAAAGGACCTGTGCCTGGCCGACGGCCGCAATGTCAGCCGACCACCCACGATCGCTCCACAGATCCCCATTCTGACAGGGGAGGAGAGACAGATCTGCTGTTCCTAGTGATTAGGAACAAAGATCTCTCTCCTCCATGCAGTCTCGCGACATTACTAGTAAAAAAATAAAAAAATAAAAATGATTGAAGCGCATAATTTATATTATTACATAAAATAAAATAAAAGTTCAACTCACCATAATGCAGAATCAGTGGGATCCTAGAGCGTTTCACTTACCAACATCACCTGCCTTCAGATGCGGATTGTCACCTGCCACACATTGCGGATTGTCACTTGCCACGACGTCACCTGCCGCGCGTTGCAGATTGTCACTTGCGGGGGTCACCTGCCACACGTAGTTGATTGTCACTTGCTACGGCGCCCCCGGTCACACATTGCGGATTGTCACTTGCCACAACGTCACCTGTCACACATTGCGGATTGTCACTTGCCACGTCACCTGCCACACGTTGCAGATTGTCACTTGTCACGTCACCTGCCACACGTAATGGATTGTCACTTGCCACCACGCCACCGGTCACACATTGCGGATTGTCACTTGCCATGACACCACCTGTCACACATTGCGGATTGTCACTTGCCACGACACCACCTGTCACACATTGCGGATTGTCACTTGCCACGACGCCCCCGGTCACACATTGCGGATTGACACTTGCTACGACGTCACACGTATCGGATTGTCACTTGCCACAATGCCACCTGTCACACTGTGGATTGACACTTGCCACAACGTCACCTGCCGCGCATTGCAGATTGTCACTTGCCACGTCACCTGCCACACGTAGTGGATTGTCACTTGCCACAACGCCACCGGTCACACAATGCAGATTGTCACTTGCCACGACGCCACCTGCCACACATTGCAGATTGTCACTTGCCATGACATCACTTGTCACACGTAGTGGATTGCCACTTGCTGTGTCCCAGCGTAAAGGCAGGCAGCAGAGAGATAATGTAATCTCTCTACTTCCCGCACAGTGGGGGTGGAACTGCAGTGATGCAGGGCGGGCAGTGAGAGATGATGTCATCTCTCTGCTCCCCTGCCCACTGATTGATCAGCAAGCCCGCTCACCTGCCGACTGTCCCGCCTGTTCCATTCACCTGGGCCCGGCGCGTGCGGGCACAACAGGTAGAGCGGGCAGAACAGGCTGGCTGGCAGGCGGGCATCAATTTTCCTCACAGTGGAGCGGGGAGCAGAATGGGATGGCAGGCGGGCGGATATTTGCCTCACAATGTAGCGGGGAGTGAAGCTGGCAGAATGGGATGGTGGGCGGCGGCAATTTGCCTCACAATAGATCGGGGAGCCGAGCTGGCAGAGCGGATGGAACGCGATGGTGGTTGGGTGGCAATTTGCCTCATAGTGGAGTGGGGAACGGAGCGGGCAGAACGGAATGGCGGGTTGCAATTTTCCTCACAGTGGAGCGAGGAGCAGAATGGGATGGCAGGCGGGCGGACATTTGCCTCACAATGGAGCGGGAAGTGGAGCTGGCGGAATGGGATGGCGGGCAGGGGCAATTTGCCTCACAATAGAGCGGGGAGCTGAGCTGGCAGAGCGGGTGGAACGAGATGGTGGTTGGGCGGCAATTTGCCTCACCGTGGAGTGGGGAGCGGGCGGAACGAGATGGCGGGCGGCAATTTTCCTCACAGTGGAGCAGGGAGCAGAATGGGATAGCAGGCGGGCGGATATTTGCCTCACAATGGAGCGGGGAGTGGAGCTGGCGGAATGGGATGGCGGGCAAGGGCAATTTGCATCACAATAGAGCGGGGAGCCGAGCTGGCAGAGCGGGTGGAACGCGATGGTGGTTGGGCGGCAATTTGCCTCATAGTGGAGTGCGGAGCGGATGGAACGGGATGGCGGGCGGGCGTAAATTTGCTGCCCCCTTGAAAGTGCCGCCTGGTACAATGGTACAATCGGGTCCCATGGTAGGGCCGGCCCTGCATTCTGCCGACGTAAATGTACAGGCGGCGGTCGGCAAGTGGTTAATGATAAGTTTGGTGTATTGAACTGACTTGTAGGACTTGCCGTGTTGCTGACCATTCTTATCCCTGACTTTATGAAATCTGCATGTTATTCTTTTAGCTTCTCCCATCTTCGGAAGTGCAGTTCTCTTCCCTGACATAAATAGGTCATTGCCATTTAAGAACAGCGGCCACATTTTCTGTATAATATGAAGGATTTTTTCTTTTTTTTCGTGTAATCCACCCAACGTCATGCATGCGGCTCCCCCTTACTACTGACAGAATGACATCCTGAAACTTTTCTTCTTTAAAAGTTTGTAGCAGTTCAGGACTTGTGGTTTCTGTAGACTACTCCACTTTCTCATTAAAAATCTCCTCTCTGTTATCAAAGCTCTTTAAATAATCTCCAAAGTGTTTGAAATGGCCGTCGGCTTCCTAGGAGTCCTTGTCATTGTCAAATGATTTCTGTGACTGCAAAAACATTCTTTTCTAAGTACTCGGAATAATACATTTCATGACCAAAACTTAGTGGATTTCTGACCATCATACCAATACTGCGCACACTCATGGAATGGCGCCAAACTTCAGTACTTAAAAATCTCCATAGGCGACGCTTTTGTTTTTTACAGGTTACCAGTTTAGAGTTACAGAGGTGGTCTAGTGCTAGAATTGTTGCTTGCGCTTTAACGCACGCGGCGATACCTCACATGTGTGGTTTGAACAGCGTTTACATATGTGGGCGGGACTTTGCGTGCGCGTTCGCTTCTGAGCGCGAGCTACTGGGGAAAGGGGCGTTTTAAAAAAAATATATATATTATTTATTTATTCATTTTTTTACTTTTATTCCTATTACAAGGAATGTAAACATCCCTTGTAATAGGAATATAGTGTGACAGGTCCTCTTTATGGAGAGATGCGGGATGGTCAATAAGACCTCACATCTCTCCTCCAGGCTGGAAAGCATGAGATCGGGACAAAAAATTCACGGATCTCATGCCGACAGCCGCAAATGCGGCTTTGTTTACATCCGTGTACCCGGGCGTGACGTCATAACCATCTGTTCACCAGTCATCTCTATGCTTCCCATCCGGCGCCGGCAGATCGTTTCCCCGGGTCCCCGATGGCACGGGAGAGCCCGGAGAAGCACCGGATGGCGGCGGGAGGGGGGGATGTCTCCTTCCATCGCCTATAACAGTGATGGCGAACCTTGGCACCCCAGATGTTTTGGAACTACATTTCCCATAATTGCTCATGCACTCTGCAGTGAAGTTGAGCATCATGGGAAATGTAGTTCCAAAACATCTGGGGTGCCAAGGTTCGCCATCACTGGCCTATAACAATGATCAAGCGGCGAAACTGCCGCTATGATCATTTTTATGGTGCACAGAATCGCCGGCTGAAAAGATGCATATCTGAGTGATGCCTGTAGCTGCTCCCATCATTCAGATATCCCCCCCCCCCCCGAAAAAGTCCAGGACGTTATATGACGTACCTTGGGCGCAAAGTGGTTAAAGGTTCAGGTTTTTTTTTTTCAATAACAAACATATCACACTTGCCTCCACTGTGCAGATCATTTTGCACAGAGTGGCCCCGATCCTCCTCCTCTGGGGTCCCACGACTGGGTTACCTTGCGGGCGCTCTCCTGTGTCCTACACTAGGCGTCCTCAGACGCAGAGTGTATGACTCGCCCCCCCAGCGCCCGCGTCATTGGATTTGATTGACAGCAGCGGGAGCCAATGGCTGCGCTGCTATCAATCTATACAATGAAGAGCTAAGAACCCGTGGAGAGAGCGACGCGGGATCGCGCCCACGGAAATTTGGGGCTCAGGTAAGTAAAATGGGGGGGGGGGGGCTGGGGGGCCGGACACTGCAAGCTGTTTTGTCACCTTAAAGCATAGGATGCAGAAAGGTGAAAAAACACAAAGGTTTACAACCCCTTTAAGCAGCGGGCCGGGAAGCTGCCGTGTCCTTAACAAACCGATGATTCATCAGCTGTCAGTGGGCCTCCCCTCTGACAGCTGAAATGCAGACAAAACAATGGCCCAGATTCAAGTAGAATTGCGCGATATTTGCGGGGGAGCAGGGCAACGATTTTGCCCTGCGCCCCCGCAAATATTTTGCGCTGCCCTCGATTCACGGAGCAGTAGCTCCGTGAATTGCGAGGGCGCGCCGGCAAATTTGCCCGGCGTAAGCGCGCGCAAGTTAAATGATCCCGCCGGGGGCGGGAATCATTTAAATTAGGCGCGCTCCCGCGCCGAGCGTACAGCGCATGCTCTGTCGGGAAACTTTCCCGACGTGCATTGCGGCAAATGACGTCGCAAGGACGTCATTTGCTTCTAAGTGAACGTGAATGGCGTCCAGCGCCATTCACGTTTCACTTACGCAAACGCAGTGAAATTCAAATTTCACGGCGCGGGGAGGCCGGCTATACTTTAGCATTGGCTGCCCCTACTATTAGAAGGGGCAGCCTTGCGCTAAAAGTAGCCGTACGGAAACTCCGTACCTGGCCTGTGCGGGGCCCGCTCAAGCTTTTGAATCAGTTGGTAGTATGCAATTTGCATACTACACGCTGATACACAATGGGAGCGCCCCCTAGCGCCCCCCGCAAGAATGCAGCCTAAAATCTGCGAGGCATAAGAGCCTTATGCCGCGCAGATTTTAGCCTGCAGTCGGTGTAACGAGGTTCCTGAATCAGGAGCACTCGTTACACCGGAGCAAGTAAGCACTTGCGCTGCGTAACCTATGGTTGCGCGGGCGCAAGTGCTTCTTGAATCTGGGCCAATGCCCGCAATACAAAAATGTTAAAAATGCATGCATCTATCTATGGTGATAGAGAGGAGGCGGCGCTTGTACGCCCTTTATGGGCGCACCGTCACTGCATGCTCATCTGATTATTCATCTCTTTTCACCAACTCACAAGTGAAATGACGTGGGGCTCTTTTAAGGATGTCCTTAATAAATCCACCTGCTTGAGTCCTGTGAGGACAGGAAATGTCACCGGTGGAAGGCACAAGGAATGTTCTTGAAAATTAAAGTTGGATAAATGCGAAGAACTTGTTCAATGTTTGCTCTTCTTTGCTGGAGAAAAAATACCTCGGCTTCTGTGCATTGCAGACCATTTGCGCTTATTATAGAGGAGACGGGTCCTGTCCCTTCGGTTGGACGCTTTGTTATATAACGTAGAACTTAAAAGCTGGCTGTGAACTCTCTGCCAGATATTATGAATTATATAATGTAAGCACAAATAGCATTGCCTATGTAATTCAGTACATTTCAGTAAAATAAATCCATTATATAAAACTTAAGAGCTTATATCAATTAGGGGAAAAAATGCAATGACATAATTGAGAAAAGTTCAGTGAAAAGTAAAGTCATTGCTTTTGCCGATCTTTATAAAGAAGACCCGAGTTCAAAATGTACTTTAGGTCCACCAGTCACCTTTGTTGCCATTTGAAAAATGTTGGTTAAACCTTCAAAATACCGTACCTACCTCCACTAGGAAGTACCTGTTGTCTAAGCAGTCCAGTCAGTACAGGGGAGATTCCTCTTAGGATGGGGCGGTAATTGTTACATTGGTGACCTTTACGCCTTGGCACCCTGAAGAAGACCTGAATTCAAAAAGTGACTTTAGGTCTACCAGTCCCCTTTGTTGCTACCATTTTTAAAAATGGCAATCATCCCAGAGGCTGTATGGCCTTTGTACTATGAAAAGTTGAGATTGTTCTAAATCTTTGTTTTGTAAATCTTTAATAAAAATCACTGAAACATAAAAATGGCAATCAAACCTTTATATACCTACTGGACCTGCACTAGGGAGTGCCGGCTGTCTAAACAGTCCAGTCAGTACAGGGGAGATTGCTCTTAGGGTTGGGCAGTGATTGTTGCATTGGTGATCTGTATGCTATGGCACCCTGAAGAAGACCTGAATTCAAACATTGGGGTAGATTCAGGTACCTGTTATGGCGGCGTATCTCCAGATATGCCGCCGTAATTTCAAATCTGCGTCGGCGTTTCATAACGCTGATTCACAAAGGCAGTTACGCTGAAAAAATAGGCTTCCTCCACCGACGTAACTTGATTGCGGCGGCGTAGAATTGTGTGCAATATCACTTTGGCCGCTAGGGGCGCTTCCGTTGTTGTCGGCGTAGAATATGCTAATTTCCTAGATACGCCGATTCACAAACATAAGTGCGCCCGGTGTTAGTTTTTTACGTCGTTTGCGTTAAGGCTTTTTCGGCGTAAGGCTGCTCCTGCTATTAGGAGGCGCAGCCAATGTTAAGTATGGACGTCGTTCCCGCTTCGAAATTTGAATTATTTACGTCGTTTGCGTAAGTCGTTAGCGAATAGGGCTGGACGTAATTTACGTTCACGTCGAAACCAATACGTCGTAACGCCGTACTTGGAAGCAATGCACACTGGGATATGTACACAGACGGCGCATGCTCCGTCCATAAAAAACGTCAATCACGTCAGGTCATCATACATTTACATAAAACACGCCCCCCCTTCCACATTTGAATTACGCGTGCTTACGCCGGCCCCATTTACGCTACGCCGCCGCAACTTACGGAGCAAGTGCTTTGTGAATACAGCACTTTCTCCTGTATGTTACGGCGGCGTAGCGTAAATACGATACGCTGCGCCGCCGTATCATTGTGCGCCCCTACCTGAATCCACCCCATTGATTTTAAGTCCTCCCTTTGTTGCTTTTGAAAATGGCAAACAAACCTTTAAATGCCTACCTCCTCTAGAAGTGCAGGCTGTCTAAGCGGTCCAATCAGTAAAGGGGAGGCTGGACGTAAGCCCCGAACATGTGGCCTGAATACCAGGCGGCACCCTGAAGAAGACCTGAATTTAAAAAAGTGACTTTAGGTCCACCAGTCACCTTTCTTGCTTTGTTGCTATTTTCAAAATGGCAGTCAAACCAATAAAAAATACCTACCTCCACTAGGAACTACATGCTGCCTAAGAAGTTCAGGAAGTACAGGGGAGATTGCTCTTAGAGTGGGGTAGTGATTGTTGTATTGGTGATCTTTGTACCTTGGTACCCTGAAGAAGACCTTAATTCAAAAAATGACTTTAGGTCCACTAGTGCCCCTTTTGGCTACCATTTTAAAAATAGCAATCAGACCTTCAAAATACCTCCTCCACTAGGGGGTGCAGGCTGTCTAAGCAGTCTAATCAGTACAGGGGAGATTGCTCTTAGGGTGGGGCAGTTATTGTTGCATTGGTGATCTTTATACCTTGCCACCCTGAAGAAGACCTGAATTCAAGCATCGCCTTTAGGTCCACCAGTTCCCTTTGATGCTATCATTTTAAAAATGGCAATCAAACCTTCAAAATATGTTATCCACTAGGAAGTGCAGGCTGTCTTGGCAGTTCAATCAGTACAGGGCAGATTGCTCTTAGGGTGGGGCAGTAATTGTTACATTGTTGGTGATCTTTATGCCTTGGCACCCTGAAGAAGACCCGAATTAAAAAAGTGACTTTAGGTCCACCAGCAATGTTGCTACCATTTTTAAAATGGCAATCAAACCTTCAAATACCTACCTTCACTAGGGCATGCAGGCTGTCTAAGCAGTCCAATCAGTACAGGGGAGATTGCTCTTCAGCCCCATACACGCGGCCTGGATACCAGACGGCACCCTGAAGAAGACCTGAATTCAATCATCGCTTTTAGGTCCACCCTTTGATGCTATCATTTTAAAAATGGAAGTCAAACCTTCAAAATACCTTATCCGATAGTGCAGAAGTGCAGGCTGTCTTAGCAGTTCCATCAGTACAGGGCAGATTAGTCTTAGGCCGAGGCAGCAATTGTTGCATTGGTGATCTTTATACCTTGGCACCATGAATAAGAGTGCAGGCTGTCTAAGAAGTACAGGGGAGACTGTACTTCGGCATCTTACCAGTGCCCTCAGCTAATGGCTGAGAGAATTGACTGTTGTGTTCTATTGGAGATGCAGTCCCCCTGTCAGGACACAATAGCTCAGTGGGGAGATCACTATTCTAGCATCAGATAGTTAGTACAGCGAGCTCCCCACTTTTTTTTTTGTTCAGCCTGCTGGGTTGAATGGGGTGGGGCACATTCTGCAGGGGCAGGACCAGACTGTTTATGGTAACTGGTCAGTAGGTAATTCCAAGTTTTTCTTATAGAAGCTCATATCCTGCTCCTTCCCCCCAGCAGTGACACATCAGCAGGGCAGGACTTAGGGTGGTGGGGGCCCCTGGGCTTGAGTGTTGAAGGGGCCCCCTGGAGCTGAGAATTGGGGGGGGGGGTCAAAGATGTTGAGCGAGGGGGGGATCATAGTTGTTGAGCGGGGGGGGGGTGCGCATTAAAGTTGTTGAGCGGGGGGCGAATTGAAGTTGTTGAGCGCGGGGGGGGGGGGGCGCATTAATGGTGTTGAGCGGGGGGGTGCCTCTCACCTGTGCACGGAATGTGTCGGCTCTCTTCCCTTCAGCAGACATCCACACACCGCTCTGGTTCCTCCTAGGGGGGTTTTGCAGTTGTGCCGACAGCCGGGGCCACAGACTGTCATTAGCCCGGCTGTCGGCTTTCTTCCCTTTCTTCCCTTCAGCAGCCACAGTCCTCCACACCGCTCTGGTTCCTCCTGCTTCCGTGCTGCCTCCTCTTGCAGTGCGGGAAAATTAACCCTTTAGAGGGACTGCGGAAAGAAGCTGTCTGTGTGGGAAAATCCCGCAGAATCCATGCGTTTTGGGAGGAATTTTGGGGGCCCTTACACAGCTTAAGGCATGGGCCCCCTGAAGCAGAGAACCGGGGGGGGAGGGGGGTGCTGCCGCCTGAAATTGAGAAGCGGGGGGGCTTGCCGCAAATTGAGAAGTGGGGGGGGGGCCTTTACAAAAAAAAGAAGAAATAAAGAAAAATATGTATATAAAAAAAAAAGGGGGTAGCCATCCGGGGCCCTGGGGAACTCTGTGCCCTTTAATAAAAAGAAAAAATAAACCTCTGGGCCCTTTAATAAAAAATAAATAAATAAACATTTATAAAAACTTTTAATAAAAAAATATAAACAAAAATAAAAAAATAAACATTTATAAAAATAAATAAAAAAAGGGGGGGGGGTTGCCACATGGGGCCCTGTGGACCTCTGAGCCCTTTAAAGTGGAGTTTCCATCCCAATTTTTTTTTCATTATTGTGCTCATTAGACCTAAAAAAGTAAAAAAAAAAAAAAAAACATTTTTTTACTCATCTGGAAATGCCTATTGCTAAGCGGTCCTACAAAATCTGCCTTTGAAATCACCTATGATTCTGACATCATCTCCCTCTAATGCTCCTGGGAAATGTGTGTCATTTCCCAGGATGCAGTGTGCTGTCCAATTATCACTCCCCATCCAAGACTTCCAGGAAGTAAGTGCTTGTAGGCTTTTTTCTTGTGAACAAAAAAAATGCTTGTAGGCTTCACAATGCCCACAAGCAAAATGCCAACGGTGTAGACATAGTTTTATAAACTATCTTTTTTGAATATCTATGCGGAACGGCGGCGGATTGTAAAATAGTAAGTGACCGGATTTATTTTATAGAAATGCAGGATGAAAGGACATACATTTAAAAAATGCTAATTGTGGTTGGAACTCCACTTTAATAAAAAAAAAAATATATATAAAAAAAATGTAAATTTCTTTATAAAAAATAAATAAAAAAAGGGGGTTACCATCCGGGGGCCCTGGAGACCTCTGGGCCCTTTAATAATAATAATAATAATAATAATAAAATATATATATATATATATATATATATATATATATATATATATATATATAAAACATTTTTTTTTAATAAAAAATAAATAAAAAAAGGGGGGTTGCCGTCAGGGGCCCGGGGGGCCTCCGGGGCCCTGGGAACATCCGCACCCCTAAAAAAAAAAAAAAAAAAAATGTTTTTTTTTTTTTTTTAAAGGGGCCCCCTATTGGACGGGGCCCATGGGCTTGAGCCCAGTCAAGCCCAATGGTAAGTCCGGCCCTGCACATCAGCCTTCCAGACTTCTAGGGTTGAGTTATTAAAGGGAAGTGGACTATTCAGCTTGCAAGAAATTTTCCATAGGGGATGAGGTGAAATTTAACTTTTTAAATAATACCCTATCATAATTCCAATGGTCAAATTATTTATTAGGTACTTAATATTTCTTTCTTTTGGGGGCCGAATTAGAAAGAAATATTATCTGGCATAGCAATGGCCCCCCGACCCATGAAGTACTCAACATATTTGTTGCGTGCCTGTCACGAGCAGATTGGGGGGCCAAGTCAGCGCGACCAGTGTCCATGCCAGGAAAGGTATCTGAGGGTAGTCCTGCCTCAGCACCAATGTTGGCTAGGTACGACTGGGAGTGCCTGCGTAAAAAATTGTGCAAAATGCAACAGGCAAAAACAATGGTGTTCAATTTATATCCTGCCAGGTGTATCGCTGTCAGGAAAAGGCGGAACCGGCTGGCGACTATCCCAAAGGCATTCTCGACTACCCTCCGAGCTCTGGCCAGCCGAAAAATTGAAAACCCTCCTCTCCGGGGTGAGGGTCCTCTGGGGAAAAGGCCGCATGAGGTGAGGTCCAAGCCCGAAAGCTTCATCCGCGAGAAAAACAAACGGAAGTCCCTCCAAATTGTCTTCATCCTGTGGCAGTTCCAGACCACCAGATTGTAGACGCTTGGCAAACTCCGTCTGCGCGAACACTCCCCCATCAGACAGCCGGCCATTCTTCCCCACATCCACATACAAAAATTCGTACTTTGCCGACACCACCGCCATCAACACGATACCTTTGTAGTTAAAATAGTACGACCCCGAACAGGGTGGCGGCACTATGCGGACGTGTTTCCCATCTATTGCCCCTCCGCAGTTCGGAAAATCACACCGCTGGGCAAATTGGGAAGCCACAGTCTGCCATTCCTGTGGCGTGGAGGGAAACTGTGGGGACAAACAAAAAATGACAATTAGAAATTGGCCAAACAAGCATTGCAATCACAATTCAAAAAACATCCTTGTGCCACATCATTATAACATTTACTAGCATTGGAGTAAGTATCACATGGCCAAAAATATAGGTCCACTTTTTTAAGAAAAAAATATTGCTTGCACATGATTGAATGATGGAGGTCAACAGAGCGTCACCTCATTCACTAAGCTCTGGGGAAGATTTCCTTGCAAAGTGCAACTTCCCTTGCAATATGAGCAGCCCATTTGCCTTTAGTAAAATCACCCCCCTAATCTCTGATGTTAACACAAGGGGGAGGTAACAGAATCAGTTGAGCTGAACAGAGAGCTGACTTTAAGGCCTATATTGCTTTTGCTGTGATTTTTGAGGATGCATTGCTCCGCAGTGAATGCAGGTACAGACGTCAGTGTGGGTTTGGTTAGAATATGTAAATGCTGAAGCTCCATAGTCTGGCGACAGATTTACTTTAAAGAGGAAGTAGATAACAACAAAACCTGGGGAATGCCCAGGGAAAAACCAAGCCTACTTACCGACCAGCTCGCAGAACAGCCAATTAACCTGTCTAACAGTATGCGTTAAAAACAGGGGTTTTGTCCGCACGCATTTGCAAACGCATGCGTGAGCCACAGAGCGGCGCCATGGGTTTTACTTCCTCTATGTGTCCCTGCAAAGGTAAAGCATCACATAGTAGCCCATTATGTGTCACTTACCTGAAACCGAAGCCTGCGATGTCCCCGCTGGCTGGATCGTCTATCTTCAGCCCTCTTCCTTCCGGGGGCCGCGCTCTGTGACTGGCCAGAGTCGTGTGACGTCATTTGCGCGGGAACCGCCAGTCACGGCATGACCCCCTCTAGAAACGGCACAGCGCGCTCTTTCTAAAGTGCACATGCGCCGAATACATCGGCGCATTCGCAGAAGACGACAGCCGACAACCTTGTAGGCTTAGGAGATATTTCCAGCACCTACAGGTAAGCCTTAAAAAGGAAGTAAACCCCAATAGGTTTTACTTCCTCTATGTGTCCCTGCAAGGGTAAAGCATAATGGGCTACTATGCATCGTATAGTATAGCCCATTATGTGACACTTACCTGCAGGAGAAGCCCGCAATGTCACCGTCTTCCATGGTGGCAGCGAGCATTCATTCTTCACCCCTTTTCTTCCGGAGGGCCGCGAACTCCGGCTCTGTGACTGGCCGGAGTCGTGTCACTTGAAACGGCATAGCGTGGCCTTTCAAGTCGGCGCATGCGCCGTTGAAGGCGTCGCTCGGGGAAATTGCAAATATCTCCAAGACCGTGTAGGTCTCGGAGATATTGGAAGCACCTACAGGTAAGCCCTAATCTAGGAGCAACTCGTCCCTGAGGGTTTACAACCACTTTAATATAGGCTTACCTGTAGGTGAAAGTGGTTGTACAGGGTGTAGAAACACTTTGAACTGCATTTATATACAGTTTTTTATTTTTTCATTCCCATTTACATGCATTGTGTTTTTTAATGCATTTGATCTGTCAGTCTTTGTCCCATCCCCTCTCTTTTTTTCTGGTTGCTCATTATATTTATAAATAGCTTCGCTAAGTGCTGTCATCAAACTGATCGTAAAAAGCTGATGTTCCTGTCCCAAAAGAGCGCTTGCTTCCTTTTATTAGTATTTTATGGCTTTAATAGAAATCTGACAAAAATTTATTGGGCTCCATCTGAAATTAGCATTTTAGATGACATTACCAAAAAGCCGAGAAATTATCTCTACAGCTAGTTTAAGATTCAGGTCCCTTTTCGCCGATGTATTATCGAATTCAGGAGACACAGGCACCAGAAATAGCGGAAATATTTCAGCCAAAACAAGGAAACGTGACTTGGGTGCATCAATCCTAGGGTCAAAGTTATTTGGTAACAATGTACAACGACTTAAAAAAAAACACTAATATATATTTTAAAGAACAACAAGATAGCGTGAGGAGGTCAGGGATGTGAGATGGACTCAGAGACGAGACATTGTAACTTCCAACATGAGACAAAAAAATGATTCCTGGTCATAGTGTGTGCTATACGTGTGCCAAATACTTTCAGTCAAGAGAGGACCCTTGGAGCTGACCTGGGGCTAGCTACAGATACATGGGCGTCCGCTCCATAGGGCAAGGGGGGACAATTGACCTCCCCTGGAAAATCAAGGAGGTGTTGAAGAGTGAAGAGCGCCGTGGTGACAGGCAGGTTAGAACAGGGAGAGAGAGGCGAGCTGCTGGCCGTGGCATTGCAGGGGGGGGGGGGCGGGGGGTGGTCTGGTAAGGGGTGACACCACTGCACCTGACCAACCAACCCCTTCTCTCGCGGCCGCGGGCTGTCTGAGCGGTCCGGGCCGGATGTCACAGAGGCACAGCGAGTAGAGTGAAGCCGCCTCTCCCTCCAGTGTTTATGTGTACACAGGGGGAGGGAACATGCTGTGCGGCGCTGATGGCTGATCTGAGGTACTGAATGGGATGGGGGAGGGAGGGTGTGTCTGTGCTGAAAGGGAGGGGTTTGTGCTGAAGGGGGGTCTGTGCTTAAAGGGGGTCCATCTGTGCTGAAGGGGGGTCTGTGCTGAAGGGGGAGGTCCATCTGTTCTGAAGGGAGGGGTCTGTGAAGAATGGGGGGAATCTGTGCTGAATGGGGGGGTCCATCTGTGTTGAATGGGGGGGTCTGTACAGAAGGGGGGGTCCATCTGTGCTGAGGGGGGTCTGTACATTCTCTAGGTTATATTTCTATGGGCATGGAGTGAAGCTGAATTATTTCAAGAGCTATTTTATACTGCCAGCTGGCCGCGTTTTCGGGAAAGCGCTTTACCATTGTTTTAGTTGCGCTATTCATTCGCTAGTGGGGCGTTTTTAACCCCCGCTAGCGTTTG
Organism: Rana temporaria; assembly: GCF_905171775.1. Classification (NCBI taxonomy): domain Eukaryota; kingdom Metazoa; phylum Chordata; class Amphibia; order Anura; family Ranidae; genus Rana; species Rana temporaria. The sequence continues at coordinate 13,089,010 of NC_053491.1, forward strand.
AAGAAAGGGTTAAATGCGACTGTGTATCGCCACTGCCGAATCGCCCCCTCCCCCTCAAAAAATTTCAGTGGACGCCCATGTATAGATATATCCCCCGTATACACAACCGGGTTTTCCGACGGGAAAACTGCGAGGAGAGCTTTTGGGCGGGAATCCCGGCCGTGTGTCTGCTCCTTCTCAGTTTTTCCAAAGGGAAAACTGCCAAACCCGCCGGACAAAAATAAAGAGAATCGGCTCTCTTTTTTTCCCGCCGGGATTCCCGGCTGACTTTTTCCCGTCAGGAAACTCGGCCGTATGTAGCAGAAACCGGACATTTTTGGCAGTTTTCCTGTGGGGAAAACTCAGAAGGAGCATAAACACGGTTGGGATTCCCGAGGAAAAGCTCTCATCTGAGTTTTCCCGATGGGATTTCCGACTGACCTTTTCCCGTTGGGAATCCCGGTCTTGTGTACAAGGCATTAGAACTGCATTGGAATCCCTTAGGCCACGTACACACGTCCGAGGAACTCGACGGGCAAAACACATCGTTTTGCTCGTCGAGTTCCTTGTGAAGCCGCCGAGGATCTCGGCGAGCCAAGTTTCCTCATTGACAAATGTTCTCTATTTGGCCCGACGAGTTCCTCGTCGGCTTCCTCGGCCAAAAGTGTACACACCACCGGGTTTCTCGGCAGAATACGGCTCCGATCGAGTTTCTGGCTGAATTCTTCACAGTAGTAAGTGCTTTTCTGTGGACTGACAAAAAAGAATTTGGCTGCTAGTGACCTTTATTGAAACCAGTGAATAAAACAGGTCATTGGGCCAGCAGCCCCTTTAATCAGCCCAACAGAGCTTTCCCTTCAGCCCAGCCCAACAGAGCATCCCCCCAACAATGTGATAGTCTGAGAAGGTCACAGATCTGAGATGGACTCAGAGACACGTTGTAGCTTCAAACATAAAGGGAACAATTGATTCCTGGTCATAGTGTCTTGCTATAGGTGTTCAAATCACTTTCAATCAAGAGAAGACTCTTGGATCTACAGCTATATTACCCAAGACACTTCAAACTGCATTGGGATGCCTGAAGCCACGTACACACGACCGTTTTTCATGACGAGAAAAATGCAATTTTTTTAATTGGTCATTAAAAAACGACCATGTGTGGGCTCCAGAGCATTTCTCGACAAGAAAAATGGGCATTAAAACATTAGAACATGCTCTAAATTTTCGCATTGTTTTTCACGTCGTGAAAAACGGTCGTGTGTAGGCTTTAACGACGGGGGAAAAACGCGCATGCTCAGAAGCAAGTTATGAGACGGGAACACTCGTTCTGGTAAAACTAGCGTTTGTAATGGAGATAGCACATTCATCACGCTGTAACAGACAGAAAAGCACGAAGACTGAAAAGCGCGAATAGTCTCTCACCAAACTTTTACTAACACAAAATCAGCAAAAGCAGCCCCAAGGGTGGCGCCATCCGAATGGAACTTCCCATTTATAGTGCCGTCGTACGTGTTGTACGTCACTGCGCCTTGCTTGAGCATTTTTGTAGGCAAGGCAGGCTTGACAAGAATCACGTCGAGAAAAACGTCGTTTTTTTCTAGGACATTAAAAACGGTCCTGTGTTTTTTTTTGTGGACAGGCAAAAAAAATCTTGGCTGACAGTGACCTTTATTGAAACCAATGAATTAAATGGGTCATTGGGCCAGCAGCCCCTTTAAGCATCTCAACAGAGCTTCCCTCCAGCCCAGCCCAACAGAGCGTTCCCCAACAAGGTGATAGCATGAGAAGGTTAGACATCTGAGATGGGCTCAAACCTAAAGGGAACAATTGGTTCCTGGTCATAGTGTCTTGCTTGTTCAAAACACTTTCAATCAAGAGAGGACACTTGGAGCTGACCGGGCGTAAGCTACAGATATATCCCCCATGTAACGGTCACCACCGTTTACGACCTTCCATACCATCCAAGACAGCTTATCGACACTCCAACCAACAGGACCCGATCCATCCCATTTTCCCCAGAATCAAGACGAGACACGCAGCTCTGTACTTGTTCCAAAAATGAAGACAACTTTTAATGGTAACTTTCAGTCTTATATACAGTACAAGGCATGAAAGGAACAATCAACTCCCCACCCACACATCACACCGTGGGGGGGCTTCAATCACATTCTTTGAGCTAATTACTAAACATTCTAGACATGTCGGCGCCGGCCTATAATTATCATGATCTAATCACTGCACATTCCTTCATTAACAGCATAACAAACAAAACACCATCACACACAATGATCTCTTCTTAATCCACATCCCTAGACAGACGTTCTGTCTTCGCATACAGCTTGACCGAAAAGTATTCACACCTCTGAGCATCAATAGGCTTAAAGCAGTGTTATCACACAATGAAAGGTCTTCCAGGAGCCTGACTCAATTAGCATGTCACTAGTCAGGGCTAATCATAGAAATGAGTCACTATTGACTGGTTGGGTCACAATTAACCAACATCTTGCAGTATCTCAAAATCCTGCAATATGAACTATGTCCTGTAATTTAGGACATAATTTCTCAGTCACCCTATGGCCCTATCGGACATAAGGTGACCCTAGACATAAGACCCCTTGGTGACGCCGGTATAGGAGTACCCCTCATCCTTACAAAGTCTCTGGGTGTCCCGGGTCATTCCGTTACACCCCACATCACTAAGAACTGCATTGGAATCCCCTCCCCTAGCAAATGTATTTCTGTGGACAGACAAAAAAAGAACTTGGTTGCCAGTGAACTTTATTAAAACCAATGAATTAAGCGGGGAATTGAGCCAGCAGCCCCGCAGAGCGTTCCCTCCACCGGTAGCTTTTTGCTTTTTTTTCCTGTCTGGACGAGAGTGGAGTAAGGAGGAAGAAAGACTTTAGATGGCTGCTGCGTCAAGCATTAAAGAAATTGGTCCCCAGTAACCTTTATTGGAACTGGTCAACTAAATGTGTCATTGGGTTGGTGGCCCCTGTAAGCCATTGTTACAGTCAGGGGTCAGGCTTGGTGACCAGTAGCTATAGCGGTAGAGAGACTCTCACCAATCAGCAAGATAAGTATACATGCAGGTCACCCTGGTGGATGGCGTGGGCTTACATGAGGTACGGGGTCTAAGCACTAACCAAAATTCACCAGAGCTCCTGATGGTGGAGATGGATTTTGCTACCATGAGGTGAGCAAGCCAGGGACCAGTAGCAGATATAACAGGTAGGAATCAAGCAGAAGCATGGTCGAGGAACAAGCCAAAGGTTGGGAACAAGTGGAAGCCAACTGTTCCTGGTTTTGGAGGGACGTTTCCTGATTTGGAACAAAGTCCCTCTGTCCCTCTTTCCTTTTCATTTGTCCCTCATTTTGGTTTTATCTATATAGTTGTTTCCCAGTGCTAAACCTTTCAACCAATTTCTAAATTGCTGCATTTGTAAATTCCAAAAGCCAATATTAAGGAATAGTAGTGGTAAAAAAAAAAAAAAAACACTTGTGGGTTTAACTAATCGTTTTTTAATAGGTGTCCCTCATTCCCATCTCAAAAAGTTGGAAGCAGGGCCGATCCTAGGCAGGGTGCACGGGGTGCTCCGCACCCAGGCGCTGCTGAGTGCTCCTCTCCCTCCTCCTTGTCTGTGTCCAGAGGTAGAGCGCATGTAGCGGGTGCTGCGGTTCCCCATCCCGCTTGCTCTCTCCGCTGGCAACTGACAAGAGCGCATACCTCCCGCTGTCCCCGGAATCCGGGCTGGGTACCACAGCGGAGCCTAGTACCGGAACACTGATGGGGGACACCTGCTGGGAGGCTCTGATAGGGGAAACCTGCTAGGGGACACTCTGATGGAGGACACCTGCTGGGGGGATTCTGATGGGGGACACCTGCTGGGGGGCACTCTGATGGAGGACATCTAATGGGGGACACCTGCTGGGGGGGACTCTGATGGGGGACACTAATGAATTGGAGCATCTCTGTGTTTGAGTCGTAGCCATAGAAACATGTGTAACGGGGAGGAGCTAGTAAGATGACCACGCCCACATGGGGGCGCCAGAAATATTTCTGCACCCAGGCGTCTGTGACCCTAGGATCGGCCCTGGTTGGGAGGTATGTGGAAGCATTGGCGAGAAACAAGCCAAAGCTTGGTTATGAGTGGTAGCGAAAATACGGTAGGCAGCAGGAGTGACAAGAGTGAGATACTGGCTAGAGAGAGCACAATGATCTGGCAAACAGGAAGTGCAGAGGCATGGCTTAAATAGGAAGTTCATGGGAGGAGCAAAGGGTTCAAAGTTCAAGAGGAACAAGACACAAGGCAAGGTTGTCTAAGGAATCAGGCATAGAGCTTTCTAGCATCTCAGGTGGCTCAGCAAGAAGAGATACTTCCAGACACAGCAGAGGTTGCAGGTTCAGATCTGGGTCCTGACAGCCCCCCCAGCAGAGCGTTCCCTCTACCTGCAGCTTGTTGCTTCTTTTTCTTGTCTGAAAGAGAGAGGAGGAAGAAGGACTTCAATTAGCTGCTGTGTAAGCCTCGTACTGCGCCAGGAATGTTACAGTTACTACCAGGGATGGACTGGCCATAGGGACTACAGGGAGTTTCCCGGTGGGCCGATGGCTCAGTGGGCCATTTTTTAAAACAGAGATACTGCTTGGAGGACTTTTTCTAACGCCCTGGCAGTGCCCCAGTGTGAAAGCACTCAGGCTTTCACACTGGGACTGCAGCAGAAGCGTTTTTCAGTCGCTTTACAGGCGCTATTTTTAGCCCAAAAGCGCCTAAAAAAGCCTCAGTGTGAAAGGGGTCCTACACTCACCCCCTCTCTTTTACACTCACTCTCTTTTTCTTACACTCACCCCCCTCTTTCACCCACCCCCTCTCACCCCCTTTCCCTCAACCCTCCCTCTCTCATTCCCCTCTCTCTCACCCTCTCATGATATACAATAATGGATGTAGGGGCCTTTTGGTGGGCGTGATTTTTTGGGGGGGTGGGGGCAGCATTTTATTGAATTAAAGTGGGCCGGTCTGGATGAAGTCCAGGGCCAAATTTTTGTCCCAGTCCAGCCCTGGTTACTACATTGGCCCAGATTCAGGTACATTTGCGCTTTATTTGTGGAGGCACAGGGCAACGATTTTGCCCTGCGCCCCCGCAAATATTTTGCGCTGCCCTCGATTCACGGAGCAGTAGCTCCGTAAATTGCGAGGGCGCGCCGGCAAAATTGCCCGGCGTAAGCGCGCGCAATGTAAATGATCCCGCCGGGGGCGGGAATCATTTAAATTAGGCGCGCTCCCGCGCCGAGCGTAGAGCGCATGCTCCGTCGGGAAACTTTCCCGACGTGCATTGCGGCAAATGACGTCGCAAGAACGTCATTTGCTTCAAAGTGAACGTGAATGGCGTCCAGCGCCATTCACGATTCACTTACGCAAACGACGTAGATTTTAAATATCGCGACGCGGGAACGTGGGTATCCTATAGCATTGGCTGCGCCTGCTATTAGGATGTGTAACCTTACGCGAAACCCGACGTACGCAAACTACGTAATTTGCGTATGCAGGGCTCGCGCAACGTTGTGAATCGGTGTTAGTATGCAATTTGCATACTATACACAGATCACAATGGGAGCGCCCCCTAGCGGCCAACGCAAGAATGCAGCCTAAAATCTGCGTGGCATAAGAGCCTTATGCCACGCAGATTTTAGGCTGCAGTCGGCGTAGCGATGTACCTGAATCAGGAGCATTCGCTACGCCGGAGCAAGTAAGCAATTGCGCTGTGTAACCTATGGTTACACAGGCGCAATTGCTTCTTGAATCTGGCCCATTATTTTTACTTCCCAAGCTCAAAGGTATTTTTCCACTGTGGAAATAAGTTGCATTGAGTTTAGTCCAAGCAATCCAAGCATAGCTGGTAATATCAGCGAGAAAAGTTCCAGTTAGGAAAGTTGACTTGTAGAGGAGACTGACAGTAGAGGTCACCTTTACATTTTTTTTCATCCTGCCATTGTCTGAATCATCAGTAGTGGAAAAGGCATATCTGCCACTTTCTATTTAACTCAACAACACCTTTGCAGAGAGTCAAAGCTCTGCAGGCTCCTCTGTTATTGGGAACTGCAAATAATTATGCAACATATTTACACCTATGTCTTCTAAAAGTTTAATCCAGATACAGACATGTTACCAATTTAAAGCGTTAGTCTATATTTTGATGGCAATTGCCCAAAAAAACGTATGCATTGCACCTTTCTCAGTACAATAATAGGCAGTCCTCCGTTATGTAAAAGAAGGCTTATTTTTCAAGCTGTGTAAAGGGAAAAAGTTGCGCTACTAAAAAAGAAATTAAATCCTCAAGTACCCTAAATTGATATAGTAGTGCATATACTCAAAGAGTACACAAATAAATAAATAACCATTCAAAGGAAACGTTCTGTCAGACAGGAGAATAAAAGCTTGTGGAAGACGTCACGTATGACGAAACATGTCGGTCAGAGCTACGTGCTGTGCATAGTAGCTCATTATGCCTTTTTCTTGCAGGGTTTTTTTTTCCGGAATTTTTTTAAGAGGGTTTACTTCCTTTTTGACAAATGGAAACCTGTAATTTGATTTTTTCCCCCTTCATTTACATGCTTTTACCCCTTTTTGATCTTAATTATTTCTTATTTTCAACAGGGCACTTATTCATGCTTGTTTGCATCATTTTTACCACTGTTTGCAAAGTTTATTTAGGAAAAATAAAGTTGCCCAAGGTACTCCTTAGACCAGTGGTTCTCAACCTCCAGGCCATGGTCTTCCTCCTCTTGGGCCTTTAGTCACCTGCACTTTCCCTAACCTCCCACAGTGCCTCCTAGCTCCCATAGTGCCACCCAACCACCCAAAGTGGTCCACCATGAACCTCTTAGGCCCCCTAAGTACCTTCAGCCTCCACAGTGCGCCCCAACCTCCCACAGTTCCCTACCAGCCTCCTGCAATGCCAAATTCAGCTTGCTAAAGAGTCTCCAGCCCCCCATAGTGTCCCCATACTCTAATGCCGCATACACACCATCACTTTATGTGATGAAAAAACACAACATTTTTTGTGAAGTAAAAAACGACCTTTTTGAAACTTCAATTTTCTAAGACGAAGTTGCCTACACACCATCGTTTTTCTCACAATGTTCTAGCAAAGCGAGGTTACGTTCCACCACGTTTTTCCATTGAAGCTTGCTTCATAACTAGCTTCTGGGCATGCGCGGGTGTAAAAACGTCTTTTTAAACTACGTTTTTTGCTACACACGGTCAATTTCTGTGAAGTAAAAAACTACGTTTTGAAAAACGACACATAAAATTGAAGCATGCTTCAATTTTTTTTGGTCGTTTTTTACAAGACATAAAACAACGTTTTCCCCCACACACGGTCAATTAAAGTGACGTTTTTAAAAACGTCGTTTTTTTTCATCACATAAAGTGATGGTGTGTATGGGGCATTACAGTTTCCCACAATGCACTCCAGTCCCTGCAGTGCACTGAAAATCCCTCATAGCTTCTACAGAGACCCACAGCCCTCACAGAGACCCCATCCCCCACAGTTGCCCCAGCTCCCTCCAGAATCCCCACACAGAACCACAAAGTCTGCTGCAGAACCCCCATTCCTCCACAGTGACACACAGCCACATCCAGAGCCCTCTAACACCTCCATACATATTTTGCATTCCCATACTTGTATTGTGTTAGTATGAACTTTTTTTAACTGTTGGTGCATGGAAAGTTTTGGGAATATTTACTGGGTCCAATTCTCAATAAGATTAAGAACCACTGCCTTAGAAACATTGTATAGATATAGAAAGTATGTGCGATACCAAAATAACATTTATTATCTTCATGAATATCTATCAGTATATGAAAGCAAAGGTCGGGCTTAATCTAGAGCGATTGTACACGACTCTATGTGATACCAAAAATATTTTATCTGACATTAAAACTTAATGTTGTCCTGGAATACAGCCCATACCATCAAAGCAATTTGTGTAAGGTAGTAAGGAAGGTGAGTGGGAGTTCATGGATCCAAAACCTGGTCAAATTTGTCAAGGAAACTGTCCAATATGAGAGGCAACTTCTTGTACGTCATATTTATACTGACCCTGATGATAGCTTGAGAAAAAAATACTTTATGTTTATACTCTAAGACGGCGTTTATTGCTAATTCTTTCCACTTTTCCACTCTTTAGAAGCATGCAAAATCTCAAGGCATCCCAGTCTAAAGTGTAGAAAATGCAAATGTTACTTATCAATGGGAAACCTGAGCCTGGGTTGATGCACACCACAGCTTTGATCAAATGAACTTCATATCAGAAGCCCCTCTTCACATTGGAGGTTCCCTCATCACATTGAGCCCTGCACATTGTTTCAAGGGTTTCATTGGGGTGAAAAGGTTGAGATGGGCTGTGTAACGGTCAGGGGTTAACACCGTTTACGATATTCCATTCCACCAACACAAGACAGCTTATCCGACACTCCAACAATCCAGCAGACACGATCCATTAGAATTCCCCAGAAGGACGAGACACACAGCTCTGTTTCTGGTTCCAAAATGAATGAATGCTTTAATGGTAACGCAGCCTTGTTATATACAGTTACAAGCATGCTACAGTAATTACAGGGACAATGAAACTCTCCACCCAAAACATCACACAATGGGTGCTTAACGAGTTCCCCCTCAATCCACATCCCAGACAGACATTCTGGCACCGAATCTTGAGGAGTTAATTACTACAGCTGACAAGTCACATTCCACATCTATTATCAATAGTATTTTCACACAAAACAGTGTCATTAGCATACACAATGAAATATCTTAGGAGCAGACCTAATTAGCACAATTGACAACAGAATGCAATCACAGCAAGCCCCATCACCACAGCCAGGTGGACCTAATTAGCATCTCAACAGTCTATGTTACACATTGAATGAATCACACTCTATTGACCTGTTGAGGTCAGAATAAACCACTTATAATATTCCAAGATATCCTGCAATACCTGAATTATCATTAATGTCCCATCCCTAAGGGACATAGGATGACCCTAGACCCAAGAGTCATTGGTGAAGCTGGCACAGGAGTACCCTGCATCCTTCAAAATCTCTAGGTGTCACGGGCCATTCCGTTACAGGCTGGTCTACAGGAAAGTCTTTCTTCAGTTGGTTTGAACTTTATTAGCGGTCCCCCATCTCTTCAGAAGTTTCCCCATAATTTCAAAGGTCACCCCATCACATCAGAGGTCCCTCATCATGTCAGAGCCCCCCCCCCATCATATAAGTGTTCACATTAGAGGTTTTCCCATCACATCAGAGGCCACCCTTAATTTATTGGTGTTAGCAGGGTTCCTTGAGACCTGGGCATTATTTCAAGGAACCCTGCTAAAAACTGGGGTAAATTGATTGAGAAAGGTTGGTCTACAGAAACATCCTCCAGTTTGCTTGAACTTTATTGGAGGTCTAATAGATGAATATTTTTCAAGGCATTACTACTGATAGGCGCGCATAAGTATAGGGATTTCTTGAGCTGTCAAAGATAGACCTCCCATGTAATGGTACTTGCATTACTTGGCAGAGCAAGCAGCATGATACCTGAAATCTTGGAGAGAGGATGGCATCCAGGCTAATAATGTAAGGAGACATTCTTCTACCTGACCACTAATGTAGGGGACACTCTTCCAACTGTCCACCACTGTAAGATAGACATACTCTCCATTGCTCTTTAATATATTGGTTTTAGCAGGGTTCCCCAGACATGGTCATTATTTCAAGGGTTCCACTGTGGTAAAGAGGTTAAGAAGGGCCGGTCTACAGGAATGTCCTCCTTCAGTATGAACTTTATTAGAGGTCTAATAAGTGAAATATTTGGAAGACGTTACCACTGATAGGGTATGCATAGGTATAGGGGTTCCTTGACATGTCAAAGATACTTCTTCTTCTTTCTTCCAACTGACAGTGAAATGCCTTGTACACACGATCGGAATTTCCGATGGAAAAAGTCAAACGGAATTCTTTCATCGGATATTCTGACCGTGTGTGTGTGCCCCATCTGACTTTTTTCCGTCGGAATTTAGAAAAAGAACATGTTCTGATTTTTTTTGGAAATTCTGTTCGTCTGTAGGGAACTCCGACGGAGAAAAAAACATGCATGCTTAGAATCAAGTCGACGCATGCTCGGAAGCATTGAACTTCATTTTTCTCGGCTCGTCGTAGTGTTGTACGTCACCGCGTTCTTGACGGTCGGAATTTGTTGTGACAGTGTTTATGCAAGACAGCTTGAACGGAATTCCGTCGGAAAAATCAGTCGGAGTTTATCGTGTGTACAAGGCATAAGATGGACATTCTTCCCACTAAGCCTCAATATATTGGTTTTAGCAGGGTTCCTTGAGACATGGTCGTTATTTCAAGGATTCCACTGTTGTAAAGAGGTTAGGAAAGGTCGTTCTACAGGAACGTCCTCCTTCAGTTTGTTTGAACTTTATTAGAGTTCTAATAAGTAAAATATTTGGAAGACGTTACCACTGATAGGTATGCATAGGTATAGGGTTTCCTTGAGCTGTCAAAGATTCTTCTTCTTCTTCTTCTTCTTCTTCTTCTTCTTCTTCTTCTTCTTCTTCTTCTTCTTCTTCTTCTTCTTCTTCTTCTTCTTCTTCTTCTTCTTCTTCTTCTTCTTCTTCTTCTTCTTCTTCTTCTTCTTCTTCTTCTTCTTCTTCTTCTTCTTCTTCTTCTTCTTCTTCTTCTTCTTCTTCTTCTTCTTCTTCTTCTTCTTCTTCTTCTTCTTCTTCTTCTTCTTCTTCTTCTTCTTCTTCTTCTTCTTCTTCTTCTTCTTCTTCTTCTTCTTCTTCTTCTTCTTCTTCTTCTTCTTCTTCTTCTTCTTCTTCTTCTTCTTCTTCTTCTTCTTCTTCTTCTTCTTCTTCTTCTTCTTCTTCTTCTTCTTCTTCTTCTTCTTCTTCTTCTTCTTCTTCTTCTTCTTCTTCTTCTTCTTCTTCTTCTTCTTCTTCTTCTTCTTCTTCTTCTTCTTCTTCTTCTTCTTCTTCTTCTTCTTCTTCTTCTTCTTCTTCTTCTTCTTCTTCTTCTTCTTCTTCTTCTTCTTCTTCTTCTTCTTCTTCTTCTTCTTCTTCTTCTTCTTCTTCTTCTTCTTCTTCTTCTTCTTCTTCTTCTTCTTCTTCTTCTTCTTCTTCTTCTTCTTCTTCTTCTTCTTCTTCTTCTTCTTCTTCTTCTTCTTCTTCTTCTTCTTCTTCTTCTTCTTCTTCTTCTTCTTCTTCTTCTTCTTCTTCTTCTTCTTCTTCTTCTTCTTCTTCTTCTTCTTCTTCTTCTTCTTCTTCTTCTTCTTCTTCTTCTTCTTCTTCTTCTTCTTCTTCTTCTTCTTCTTCTTCTTCTTCTTCTTCTTCTTCTTCTTCTTCTTCTTCTTCTTCTTCTTCTTCTTCTTCTTCTTCTTCTTCTTCTTCTTCTTCTTCTTCTTCTTCTTCTTCTTCTTCTTCTTCTTCTTCTTCTTCTTCTTCTTCTTCTTCTTCTTCTTCTTCTTCTTCTTCTTCTTCTTCTTCTTCTTCTTCTTCTTCTTCTTCTTCTTCTTCTTCTTCTTCTTCTTCTTCTTCTTCTTCTTCTTCTTCTTCTTCTTCTTCTTCTTCTTCTTCTTCTTCTTCTTCTTCTTCTTCTTCTTCTTCTTCTTCTTCTTCTTCTTCTTCTTCTTCTTCTTCTTCTTCTTCTTCTTCTTCTTCTTCTTCTTCTTCTTCTTCTTCTTCTTCTTCTTCTTCTTCTTCTTCTTCTTCTTCTTCTTCTTCTTCTTCTTCTTCTTCTTCTTCTTCTTCTTCTTCTTCTTCTTCTTCTTCTTCTTCTTCTTCTTCTTCTTCTTCTTCTTCTTCTTCTTCTTCTTCTTCTTCTTCTTCTTCTTCTTCTTCTTCTTCTTCTTCTTCTTCTTCTTCTTCTTCTTCTTCTTCTTCTTCTTCTTCTTCTTCTTCTTCTTCTTCTTCTTCTTCTTCTTCTTCTTCTTCTTCTTCTTCTTCTTCTTCTTCTTCTTCTTCTTCTTCTTCTTCTTCTTCTTCTTCTTCTTCTTCTTCTTCTTCTTCTTCTTCTTCTTCTTCTTCTTCTTCTTCTTCTTCTTCTTCTTCTTCTTCTTCTTCTTCTTCTTCTTCTTCTTCTTCTTCTTCTTCTTCTTCTTCTTCTTCTTCTTCTTCTTCTTCTTCTTCTTCTTCTTCTTCTTCTTCTTCTTCTTCTTCTTCTTCTTCTTCTTCTTCTTCTTCTTCTTCTTCTTCTTCTTCTTCTTCTTCTTCTTCTTCTTCTTCTTCTTCTTCTTCTTCTTCTTCTTCTTCTTCTTCTTCTTCTTCTTCTTCTTCTTCTTCTTCTTCTTCTTCTTCTTCTTCTTCTTCTTCTTCTTCTTCTTCTTCTTCTTCTTCTTCTTCTTCTTCTTCTTCTTCTTCTTCTTCTTCTTCTTCTTCTTCTTCTTCTTCTTCTTCTTCTTCTTCTTCTTCTTCTTCTTCTTCTTCTTCTTCTTCTTCTTCTTCTTCTTCTTCTTCTTCTTCTTCTTCTTCTTCTTCTTCTTCTTCTTCTTCTTCTTCTTCTTCTTCTTCTTCTTCTTCTTCTTCTTCTTCTTCTTCTTCTTCTTCTTCTTCTTCTTCTTCTTCTTCTTCTTCTTCTTCTTCTTCTTCTTCTTCTTCTTCTTCTTCTTCTTCTTCTTCTTCTTCTTCTTCTTCTTCTTCTTCTTCTTCTTCTTCTTCTTCTTCTTCTTCTTCTTCTTCTTCTTCTTCTTCTTCTTCTTCTTCTTCTTCTTCTTCTTCTTCTTCTTCTTCTTCTTCTTCTTCTTCTTCTTCTTCTTCTTCTTCTTCTTCTTCTTCTTCTTCTTCTTCTTCTTCTTCTTCTTCTTCTTCTTCTTCTTCTTCTTCTTCTTCTTCTTCTTCTTCTTCTTCTTCTTCTTCTTCTTCTTCTTCTTCTTCTTCTTCTTCTTCTTCTTCTTCTTCTTCTTCTTCTTCTTCTTCTTCTTCTTCTTCTTCTTCTTCTTCTTCTTCTTCTTCTTCTTCTTCTTCTTCTTCTTCTTCTTCTTCTTCTTCTTCTTCTTCTTCTTCTTCTTCTTCTTCTTCTTCTTCTTCTTCTTCTTCTTCTTCTTCTTCTTCTTCTTCTTCTTCTTCTTCTTCTTCTTCTTCTTCTTCTTCTTCTTCTTCTTCTTCTTCTTCTTCTTCTTCTTCTTCTTCTTCTTCTTCTTCTTCTTCTTCTTCTTCTTCTTCTTCTTCTTCTTCTTCTTCTTCTTCTTCTTCTTCTTCTTCTTCTTCTTCTTTTTCTTCTTCTTCTTCTTCTCCACTGGGGTAAAGAAGTTATTAAAGGCCATTCTACAGGAACGTCCTCCTTCAGTTTGAACTTTATTAGAGGTCTAATAAGTGAAATATTTGGAAGATATTACTACTGATAGGTATGCATAGTTGTAAGGGTTCCTTGAGCTGTCAAAGATAGACCTCCTGTTTCTTCCAACTGACCACTTATGTAAGGGGGCACTCTTCCAACTGTCCACGAGGGTAAGATGAACATTCTTTCCACTAGGCCCTAGGACATGCTTCTGTTTCACCAGACACAAGCTGTATACCCACACATGAACTCCCTGCCGATGACACACCTGAACCTTTAAATACACAATTGTATTGTGCGGCTTCTGATTATTAGGGCCTAGGGCCCCCTTACTTTTTTATTTTAATACACAGTCAAAACAGGTCCACCCTCCGCAGTTGCCCCCCCCCTGGTCGCCCCGGGAGAGTCTCCTCCGTGGTTGGCTGCTGGCTCCTTAGTGAGGGGTTGTTCTCTGTATAGAAATTCTCCTAAAGAAGCAACCCTGTTGCGAAACTAGTTGAGATCCTGCATTGTATGACCCCCCTATTCTCACCGCCACCCTGTTTTTAGGGCTAAATTCCATCTCAGTAACCTGTATGGTCGGTCGTGCAATATGTTCATTGCTGTACATTGTTTTTTGATGTATTTTATGAACTTGTATGTCCCTTGTTTTTTAATACCATGCTAAATAAAACTGATATATATCTTTTATCATTACTACCTTTTCTCTCTACTTTTTTCTTATTTAGTAACGATTTAGTCCCTCTGCCCTTACTTCCACCTTTTTGGTCTTTTGGGCCTTTGGGGTCCCTTTAGTCCTTACTCTATTCCAAATTGATCCTCAGGATGATGGTACTGTTACTTTTCTTTTATTATTTACACTCAGGCCCCATACAAACGAGAGGATTTATCCGCGGATAAATCCTCTCGAGGATTTGTGCGGATTTCCATGCGATGGAGTGTACTCACCATCGAATCGAAATCCGCGCCGAAATCCTCTGGCGATGACGTGTCGCGCCGTCGCCGCGATTATGACGCGGCGACGTGCGCGACGCTGTCATATAAGGAATTCCACGCATGCGTCGAATCATTACGACGCATGCGGGGGATCCCTTCGGACGGATGGATCCGGTGAGTCTGTACAGACCAGCGGATCCATCTGTTGGGATGGATTCCAGCGGATAGATTTGATAGCATGTCATCAAATATTTATCTGCTGGAAATCCATCCCAGGGGATAAAAATCCACGGAAACAGATCCGCTGGAGTGTACACACCATAGGATCTATCCGCTGAAACCCATTCGCTGGGATTTTTCAGCGGATGGATTCTATCGTGTGTATGGGGCCTAAGAGGCTTATATTTAATCCCTCAATGTATTGGTTTTAGCAGGGTTCCTTGAGACACGGTCGTTATTTCAAAGGTTCCACTGGGGTTAAAAGGTTAAGAAAGGCCGTTCTACAGGAACGTCCTCCGTCTGTTTGTTTGAACTGTATTAGAGGTCTAATAAGTGAAACATTTGGAAGACATTACCACTGATAGGTATGCATAGTTGTAGGGGTTCCTTGAGCTGTCAAAGATAGACCTCCTGTTTCTTCCAACTGACCACTTATGTAAGGGGGCACTCTTCCAACTGTCCACGAGGGTAAGATGAACATTCTACCCACTATCCCTCAATATATTAGTTTTAGTAGGGTTCCTTGAGACATGGTCATTATTTCAAGGGTTCCACTGCGGTTAAAAGGTTAAGAAAGGCCGTTCTACAGCAATGTCCTCCTTCAGTTCCTTTGAACTTCATTAGAGGTCTAATAAATGAATATTTTGGCAGGAATTACTGCTGATAGGTATGCATAGGCATATCTAGTTCTCCAGCAGTGTTCACTTCCATTGCTATCAGCAGACAGCGGGTTTTTGCTGTCACCAGCCCTTCTTGATAATTGCTGCCTTATTAGCGGTTCTGGTTGCGAACTGGACATTCTGTCGCCATCACGTTGACTGTCACCTGCCATCCTCTCTGTCTAACACGTCTTTTGAGTTCTAAAAATGGTTGAGCCTCTGTGACACGGATTTGAATTTCCTTTTCCATCTCTTTTGCCGAGAAGCCTTTTTAAATGTTAAAAGCTCAGTCTTCAGAACGCAGACGCCGCGTTTCATCTTCCTTTTCAGGCTAACAATCTCTCTGGTGGCTCCCACAGAACTAGCGGAATTTATTCAAGAGGCAGGTGGTATAAATAACACTTCCTATCAGATGTATGGGATTCTAATCTGTCATTATTCAGATACATGTCAGCCTCTTGCTCCCTTGTGTCTTTATAGCAGCGGGGGTCAGGAGATGTCCCCGAGATTGGCAGAAAGACGCTGAGTTTTTTCCCCCATCAAGACTTTTCAGAATAAAAAAAATAAAAAAAAGGTAACGACTCGGACCTGCTAAAAAAGCTCAGCATTTCTCTGTGAATCCTCACTATCTCTCCAATGGTAATTCATCACTTTACAAGACAGTCACTTTCATAGCGTGTCATTGAAGGTCACAGCACTGCGTACTTTGGGGACAATATCACAAAACTGCTAACTAGTTTCTTGCAGTGGAATTTTTTATTTTTTTTGGGAGATTTTGACTGGAAGTCCATTGGTTCTAAAATAAGAACCGTTTGCATTGTCCTATAGCAACCAATCGAATTCAGGCTTTACAGGAGTTGTAATAATCTATGCATTAAAATAAAAAATCTTCTGTGTGTAGCAGCCCCCCCCCCCAGCAGGGCCATCTTAACCACTTAACCCCCGGACCATATTGCTGCCCAAAGACCAGAGCACTTTTTGCGATTCGGGACTGCGCCGCTTTAACTGACAATTGCGCGGTCGTGCGACGTGGCTCCCAAACTAAATTGGCGTCCTTTTTTCCCCACAAATAGAGCTTTCTTTTGGTGGTATTTGATCACCTCTGCGGTTTTTATTTTTTGCGCTATAAACAAAAATAGAGCGACAATTTTGAAAAAAATGCAATATTTTTTACTTTTTGTTATAATAAATATCCCCCAAAAACATATATACATTTTTTCCCCCTCAGTTTAGGCCGATACATATTCTTCTACTTATTTTTGGTAAAAAAAAATCACAATAAGTTTGCGTCGTTTTCCGCGTTGGGTATGCTAATTAGCTGTTTACGGCGATCCACTAAGGTACGCGCGTTCGTCGCATTCTCTTACGTCGTCGCTAGTCGGCTTTTCCCGTCGTAAAGTTTTCGATTGCTATTTAGGTGGTGTAAAATTAGACAGCCCATGTTAAAGTATGGCCGTCGTTCCCGCGTCAAAGTTTACATTTTTTTTTTGCGTAAGTCGTCCGGAAATACGAAAGTACGTAACGCACGTCGCCGTTCAAAACATTACGTCGGGTGACGTCATTTCACGCAAAGCACGACGGGAAATTTCAAAACGGAGCATGCGCAGTACGTTCGGCGCGGGAACGCGCCTAATTTAAATGGTACACGCCCCATTTGAATTAGGCGGGCTTGCGCCGGACGGCTTTGCGCTACGCCGCCGCAAGTTTACAGGTAAGTGCTTTGTGAATCAAGCACTTACGCTGAAAACTTGCGGCGGAGTAACGTAAACGGAATACGTTACGCCGCCGTAATTCTACATGAATCTGGCCACCTAATCTTAACACAACATAAATAAATATATTATTATAATTATTCAAAAAAAAAATTGGTTCAGGTTTGGGTGTTTATTGTTATTATTTGTATTAACCACTTGGCGCCCGCGCTGTAGCCGAATGACGGCCACAGCGCGGACCCCAAATGCAGGGAGACCGTCAATAGACGTCCTCCCCTTTGCGCGCTCCCTGCAGGGAGCGTGCGTCACGTATTGTGATCACGAGTCACTGAGACTCGGGTGATCACAGATCCGATCCGAGTAAGGGGCCGCTCCCGACCCCTTACCTTGTGATAGGCTGTCAGGCAATGACAGCTGATCATGTGATGTAAACAAAAGCTCAGTAATCATTTTGTTTTTCCTCCTCACTCTGACAGCGTGAGAGAAAAAAAAGCCGATCACTGGCTTATGGGCAAGGGAAATCGATCCCGAAGAGGAAGAGGAAATTCTGCCTCATCTGTGCAATCCGTACCACCTGCCATTGCCCACCAGGGCCACCTATCAATGCCCACAAGTGCCACCTATCAATGCCCACCAGTGGTGCCAATCGGTGCCTCATCAGTGCCACCTAGCAGTGTTGCCTATCAGTGTAACCTACCAGTGTAGATCAGTGCCCATTATTGCCACCCATCAGCGCCCATAACTCTACTACCCATCAGTGCCCATCACTGCCAGCTGTCAATGCCACCTATTAGTGCCACTTCTCAGTGCCCACCAGTGCCACCTATCAATGCCCTTCAGTGTCACCTCTCAGTGTCACCTTTCAGTGCCCATCAGTGCCGTTTATCAGTGCCCATCAGTGCCGCCTTATCGGTGCCCATCAATGCCCATCAGTGCAGCCTCATTAGCGTACATCAATGAAGGAGAAAAGTTACCTGTTTGCAAAATTTTATAACAAAATATAAAAACATATTATTATTTTTTTAATATATTTTTTTACCAAAAAATAAAAACCCCAAAGGTGATCAAATACCACCAAAAGAAATCTCTATTTGTGTGGGTACAGTGTTGTATGACCGCACAATTGTCATTCAAAGTGCGTCAGCGCTGAAAGCTGAAAATTGGCCTGGGCAGAAAGGGGGGGGGGGTGTTTAAGTTCCCAGTAAGTATGGGCCAGATTCACGTAGGTGAGCGGCGGCGTAACGTATCGTAGATACGTTACACCGCCGCAATTTTTCATCGCAAGTGCCTGATTCACCAAGCACTTGCGATGAAAACCTACGCCGGCGGCCTCCGGTGCAAGGCGGGCCAATTCAAATGGGCGTGTGCCATTTAAATTAGGCGCGCTCCCGCGCCGGACCTGCCGCGCATGCTCCGTTTCCGAACTCCCGCCGTGCTTTGCGCGAAGTGACGTCATTTTTTCGAACGGCGACGCGCGGAGCGTAATTCCGTATTCCCGGACGGCTTACGCAAACAACGTTATTTTTTAAATTTCGACGCGGGAACGACGGCCATACTTTATACAGCAATACGATTGCTGCGTAAAGTTAAGGCACCAAAAAAAAAGACTAACTTTGCGACGGGAAACTAGACTAGCAGCCACGTAGCGAACGCGAAAAACCGTTGTGGATCGCCGTAACTCCTAATTTGCATACCCGACGCTGGTTTACCACGCGAACTCCCCCCAGTGGCGGCCGCGGTATTGCATCCTAAGATCCGACAGTGTAAAACAATTACACCTGTCGGATCTTAGGGCTATCTATGCGGAACTGATTCTATGAATCAGCCGCATAGATAGAAACAGGGATACGGCGGTGTATCAGGAGAAACGCCGTCGTATCTGCTCTGTGAATCTGGCCCTAAGTGATTAATAATAATAATATTTTTTTTAATGTAATTTAAGGTTAGGGGTTAATTATTATTTATTTATGCATTATTACCTATTATTAATTTTCTTTATTCTATTTATGATGATTTTTAGTTATTTGTGTATTTATTCTCCATTTGTTTATTATTTATTATTACTATTTTATTTATTTATTTATTTATTTTTATTTTTTTTCATTTGAGCAGAAAATCTGGCAGTAAAGAAAATATAGTCTGCGCTCTGCACAGTTTCTATCGGTGTGTCGATACAAAATTGGTGCAATTATGAAAATAAACACTTGAAACTCGTGCTTCCCTCTAAGAAGAAATGGTGAAGCCGTGAAGCGCAGTACGTTGATTTGCATGTTGCGTAGAAGAGTAGAGGGGGTGCAGCAGTGCATGTATTTTTTTTGATTATATTATTTATTTAACAATATTATAGTTGTTGTTATTATTATTATTATTATTATTATTGTTTTTATTATTATTTATTTAATACTATATTATTATTATTAAATACTATATTATTATTATTAAATACTATATTATTATTATGTCGGGGCGCCGTAATTTCGCGCAAAGCACGGCGGGAAATTTCCAAACGGAGCATGCGCAGAACGTTCGGCGCGGGAACGCGCCTAATTTAAATGGTACACGCCCCATTTGAATTAGGCGGGCTTGCGCCGAACGCATTTACGCTACGCCGCCGCAAGTTTACAGGCAAGTGCTTTGTGAATCAAGCACTTGCGCTGAAAACTTGCGGCGGTGTAACGTAAACGAGATACGTTACGCCGCAGCGCAGGTACCTGAATCTGGCCCTTAGTCTGCGCTCTGCACAGTTTTATTAATTTATTTTCCATTTGTTTATTATTTATTATTACTATTTTATTTATTTTATTTTTTATTTTTTCATTTGAGCAAAAAATCTGGCAACAATGCACAACAATACGCGTGAATGCGCACAAATGGCGCATTTCTATTTATTTCTATGAATAGAAATCCATCGTGCGGCTGAGCAAGTAGCATGCTGATAGGAGGAGAGAGCAAAGTAACTGTGCTCATCGGTCTTCTGATTCTCCAGAAGAAAATTTACCAGGGAACCACCCACCTGAACACCCAAAAACCCCGGGATTTGAACCCGCTTGTGTGTGTGTAGACCAAGTGTAACAGGGGAGTAAAATTAGGTCACTTCCCTACCAGAATCTCAAAACTGGATGGATGAAATACAACCTCTTTTGGCAGTAAATTATTGTCTATTTTTATTTTATCTGCGCATTTAGCTGTTTGCCAATTTTTTTTTTTGTGTGTTTTTTTTTTTTTTTTTTTTATGAATGAGCTAGGAAATCGCATTCCCCCCCCAAGGCTTCACTTCAAACGTCTCATGGAGTGAGGAAAGCCTTATAAGTGTAAATACAAAGGGGTAGATCCTCGTACAACGGCGCATTAATGCGCCGGGCGTAGCGTATCTAAGATACACTACGCCGCTGTAACTTACTTTTTGTTTGTTAGAATCTTCAACGAATTCGCGCCGTAAGTTACGGCGGCGTAGTGTATCTGTTGCAGCGTAAGGGCGCGGAATTCAAATGGAAGTGATGGGGGCGTGTTTTATGTAAATACGTCGTGACCCGACGTAAACAACGTTTTTTTTTTTAACTGCGCATGCACCGACCGTGGGGGTATCCCAGTGCGCATGCTCGAAATTTAACCGGAACAAGCCAATGCTTACGACGGTGACGTCATTCTACGCAAATCCCTATTCGCGAACGACTTACGCAAACGACGTAAAAAAATTCAAAATTGTACGCGGGCACGACGGCCATACTTAACATTGAGTACGCCTCATAACAACAGCTTTAACTATACGCCGGAAAAAGCTGAACGCAAATGACGGAAAAAAATGCGCCGGGCCGATGTACGTTCGTGGATCACCGTAACTAGCTAATTTGCATACTCGACGCGGATTTAGACGGGAACGCCACCCAGCGGCCGCCGAAAAATTGCATCTAAGATCCGATGGCGTACGAAGACGTACGCCTGTCGGATCGAACCCAGATCCTGTCAAATCTTGTTTTGTGGATACAAAACAAAGATACGACGTAGGAAATTTAAAATTACGCTGCGTATAAATAGATACGCCGGCGTAATCCTTTTGTGGATCTGCCCCAAAATATTTTACATTACATGTTATTTATACATCCCATAATTTCTAGGTAATCTTCACTCGTGCTGCTGACCTGAAACAATGTATCTAGTAAAGGAAGCTCGAGGGAACAATAACCTTCTCCTGGGAACACCAGATATTTAATTAGGATAAATCAATTTCTCTGCCACGCCAGCAACCCCCCCCCCCCCCCCCCCGGATAACAAATTAATTTCCACTCTGGTTATTACACAACTTTGGTAATACACAAGTCCCCGCTGTGACACAGGACGCTACATTCAAAGAAGGACATTTTACATTTGTAAGATAAATAAGTTAATATATAAAATATAAATATTTATTTATTTATCCAAAATAAATTAATAAATTATTATGATTTTTTTTAAATGAATTATCATATTTTCTAAAATATAAATTATTATTGTGTAAAATAAATAATTATTATAATACTACAATGCGAGACTCAAAGAAAGAGAAATGTTACATTTCTAAAATAAATATAAATTTTTATTTTTATATATATATATATATATATATATATATATATATACAGGGCTGCTAGAAATCACGGGGGCCCGTACAGCCTACCTGGCAAGGCCCCCCTCAAATATATATATATAAAATAATATTTTCACAATAAATATATTAAAAACAGTCTTAGTGGACACACAGATAACAGAGAAGCTGTGTGAATTAGGCCCTTTTAAAATAGTTTTCAACATTTTTGAACAACATTTTTTTATAATTTTTTTTATAAATAAATAAATTATTTTATTTTACAATTTTTACAAATTATTTTTATACAGTTTTAATTTTTTTTTTTTACAAAGGATTAAAACAATACAGGGTTAATTTTTATTTTTTAACAAGACAAGGAAGCCGTTGTGTCTGTGTCTCTCCCTGCAACAGCTAAAAGTCGGCGGGAGGGTTTTCAGCTGCTGCCGAGAGCCGCACACGGCATCCTGTAATTGCCCCTCCTCCCCTCTGGTGTTGGGCCCCCCCTGTGTGCCCAGGCCCCCTACAGGAGGACTGGTGGCCCCCCCTATCAGTGGCCCTGTATATATATATATATATATATATATATATATATATATATATATATATATATATTTGTAAAATAAATTATTGTTATTTTTTTTTTTAATAATTATTATTATATTTTCAAAAATAAATATCTATATATATATATATATATATATATATATATATATATATATATATATATATATATATATATATATATATATATATATATATATATATATATATATATATATATTTGTAAAATAAATTATTGTTATTTATTTTTAAAAATGTATTATTATTATTTTTATTATTATTATATTTTCTAAAATAGAAAATGATTATTGTGGAAAATAAATAATTATTATATTGCTACAATGCAAGATTCAAAGAAGGAACTGTTACATTTCTAAAATAAATAAATAAATAAATAGATAGATAGATAGATAGATAGATAGATAGATAGATAGATAGATAGATAGATAGATAGATAGATAGATAGATAGATAGATAGATAGATAACATAAATCATTTATTTTTATTTTCTAAAACAATTATCGCTATTTTCTAAATATCAATACTGTAATTGTATTTTAGAATATCAGTTCAAAAATGAGTAATTATTATCTTCTAAAATAAATGGAAAATAAATAGTAATTATTAGTTTGCAAAGTAAATAATTATTGTTTTTAGCTTCTAAAGTGAATAGTCATCAATATAAAAAAAAAAAAAAAAACAGTTAATAATTTATAAAATAAATAAATATATATTATCTTTTAAAACAAATAATTATTATTTTGTTTCTGAAATAAATATTATCTTCCAAAATAAATAGTAATTATTAGCTTGCAAAATAAATAATTATTGTTTTTTTTAACTTCTAAAGTACTAACATAGGGGCAGATCCACAAAAGAATTACGCCGGCATATCTATTGATATGCCGCGTAATTTTAAATTTCCCGCGTTGTATCTTTGTTTTGTATCTACAAAACAAGATACGACGGCATCTGGGATCGATCCAACAGGCGTACGTCTTAGTACGCCGTCGGATCTTAGGTGCATTTTTTCCGCCGGCCGCTAGGTGGCGTTTCTGTCGAATTCCGCATCAAGTATGCAAATTAGCTAGTCACGGCGATCCACGAACGTACGTCCGGCCGGCGCATTTTTTTACTTTGTTTGCGTTCGGCTTTTTCCGGCGTATAGTTAAAGCTGCTACATGGTGGCGTACTCAATGTTAAGTATGGCCGTCGTTCCCGCGTCGAAATTTGAATTATTTACGTCGTTTGCGTAAGTCGTTCGCGAATAGGGATTTGCATAGAATGACGTCACCGTCGGAAGCATTGGCTTGTTCCGGTTTAATTTCGAGCATGTGCACTGGGATACCCCCACGGACGGCGCATGAGTAGTTAAAAAAAAACGTTGTTTACGTCGGGTCACGACGTATTTACATAAAACACGCCCCCATCACAGAGATTTCAATGGCGCGCCATTACGCCGCCAAAGATACACTACGCCGCCGTAACTTACGGCGCAAATTCTTTGAGGATTCGAAAAAAAAAAAATAAGTTACGGCGGCGTAGTGTACCTTAGATACGCTACGCCCGGCGGAATAATGCGCGGAGGTACATGGATCTACCCCATACTGTTTTCTAATATAAAGTTATTCATTTCTAAAATTAATAAATATTATCTTTTAAAACACATAATTATTATTAGTTTCTAAAATATATAATTATCTTCCAAAATAAATAAATATTAACTTCCAAAATAAATAGCAATTATTAGTTTGCAAAATAGTCATCAATATTTTCTAAAATGAACAGTTATTAATTTATATATAAAAAAAAATATTCTCAAATAATTATTATTATTTTTTTAAAAGGTTTTATTTGCCAAATGCACATACAAAGAACATAACAGAGTAAATAATTATTATTAGTTTCTAAAATATATAATTATCTTCTAAAATAAATAAATATTAACTTCCAAAATAAATAGTAATTATTAGTTTGCAAAATAGTCATCAATATATTTTTAAAATGAACAGTTATTCATTTATTTTAAAAAAAATATTCTCTTTTTAAAACAAATAATTATTATTATTTTTGTAAACGGTTTTATTTGCCAAATGCACATACAAAGAACATAACAGAGTAAATAATTATTCTTAGTTTCTAAAATAAATAATTATCTTCTAAAATAATTATCTTCTAAAATAAATAATGATAATTATTACCTAAATTAATTCTTTATCATCTAAAATAAATAATTATCTTCTAAAATAAATAATGATAATTATTACCTAAATTAACTCTTTATCATCTAAAATAAATAATTATCTTCTAAGATAATTATCTTCTAAAATAAATAATGATAATTATTACCTAAATTAACTCTTTATCATCTAAAATAAATAATTATCTTCTAAGATAATTATCTTCTGAAATAAATAATGATAATTATTACCTAAATTAACTCTTTATCATCTAAAATAAATAATTATCTTCTAAAATAAATAATGATAATTATTACCTAAATTAACTCTTTATCATCTAAAATAAATAATTATCTTCTAAGATAATTATCTTCTAAAATAAATAATGATAATTATTACCTAAATTAACCCTTTATCATCTAAAATAAATAATTATCTTCTAAGATAAATAATGATAATTATTACCTAAATTAACTCTTTATCATCTAAAATAAATAATTATCTTCTAAGATAATTATCTTCTAAAATAAATAATGATAATTATTACCTAAATTAACTCTTTATCATCTAAAATAAATAATTATCTTCTAAAATAAATAATGATAATTATTACCTAAATTAACTCTTTATCATCTAAAATAAATAATTATCTTCTAAGATAATTATCTTCTAAAATAAATAATGATAATTATTACCTAAATTAACCCTTTATCATCTAAAATAAATAATTATCTTCTAAGATAAATAATGATAATTATTACCTAAATTAACTCTTTATCATCTAAAATAAATAATTATCTTCTAAGATAATTATCTTCTAAAATAAATAATGATAATTATTACCTAAATTAACCCTTTATCATCTAAAATAAATAATTATCTTCTAAGATAAATAAAATAAATAATTATCTTCTAAGATAAATAATGATAATTATTACCTAAATTAACTCTTTATCATCTAAAATAAATAATTATCTTCTAAGATAAATAATGATAATTATTACCTA
Source organism: Rana temporaria (assembly GCF_905171775.1). Lineage (NCBI taxonomy): Eukaryota > Metazoa > Chordata > Amphibia > Anura > Ranidae > Rana > Rana temporaria. The sequence continues at coordinate 13,114,155 of NC_053491.1, forward strand.
AATTAACTCTTTATCATCTAAAATAAATAATTATCTTCTAAAATAAATAATGATAATTATTACCTAAATTAACTCTTTATCATCTAAAATAAATAATTATCTTCTAAGATAAATAATGATAATTATTACCTAAATTAACTCTTTATCATCTAAAATAAATAATTATCTTCTAAGATAATTATCTTCTGAAATAAATAATGATAATTATTACCTAAATTAACCCTTTATCATCTAAAATAAATAATTATCTTCTAAGATAAATAATGATAATTATTACCTAAATTAACTCTTTATCATCTAAAATAAATAATTATCTTCTAAGATAATTATCTTCTAAAATAAATAATGATAATTATTACCTAAATTAACCCTTTATCATCTAAAATAAATAATTATCTTCTAAGATAAATAAAATAAATAATTATCTTCTAAGATAAATAATGATAATTATTACCTAAATTAACTCTTTATCATCTAAAATAAATAATTATCTTCTAAGATAAATAATGATAATTATTACCTAAATTAACTCTTTATCATCTAAAATAAATAATTATCTTCTAAAATAAATAATGATAATTATTACCTAAATTAACTCTTTATCATCTAAAATAAATAATTATCTTCTAAGATAAATAATGATAATTATTACCTAAATTAACTCTTTATCATCTAAAATAAATAATTATCTTCTAAGATAATTATCTTCTGAAATAAATAATGATAATTATTACCTAAATTAACTCTTTATCATCTAAAATAAATAATTATCTTCTAAAATAAATAATGATAATTATTACCTAAATTAACTCTTTATCATCTAAAATAAATAATTATCTTCTAAAATAAATAATGATAATTATTACCTAAATTAACCCTTTATCATCTACAATAAATAATTATCTTCTAAGATAAATAATGATAATTATTACCTAAATTAACTCTTTATCATCTAAAATAAATAATTATCTTCTAAGATAATTATCTTCTGAAATAAATAATGATAATTATTACCTAAATTAACTCTTAATCATCTAAAATAAATAATTAATAAAGTAAATGCTACATGAATAAAGATAATGACACATTTACAGTCGCAGGTTTGATTTAATAATTATTTTATTGATCTATCAGCATTTTATTTTTACAGCTTCTATGTAAAATTTGCTGCCACTTCCGGTAATTTTCCGGATTTCTGGGAATCGCACGGAAAGCCGCTGATTGTGCTGCGTTAACTATTCTCGTGCCAACACTTAATGCATCACATGGCGGCGGGACAGGCCGGGACAATACACAGCGAGCGGCGCTCAGAGTGCTGCCGTCTGGGTTTTCCAAAAGACAAAAAAAAGAGTGGAGACCTGGCAGGGATAGGCGGCACGGCGCGTAGGATGCCCGGTGATCTGCCAGGCCTGGCACAAGCCGATTCTCTGGGGTCCGGAAGGCTGCCGCTCGCCTCTCTCTGCCGTCTCCAGCAAACCGAACAGCAAAATCAATAACATCACAAAGTCTGCAGCTGATCAATATTCTCTGATTAATCCGCTCCCAGCTGTCGGGTATATTTAGCGGATCATAATTAGAATTATTAATTAGAAATAGGAAATCGATTGTCACATGTATGCCAAAAAAACAAGTCATCACAGGCGGAGGAGGGGCACATTGATGTCTTCGGCTTCATCGTCCTGACATTGTGTCTCTGTGACCTCGGCCGAGATCACTATTCTATACCCATCATCCTCATCCTCATCGTCATCCTCCTCATCATCATCATCGTCATCCTCATCATCATCATCATCATCATCCTCATCATCATCCTCATCATCCTCATCCTCGTCCTCATCATCACCATCACCATCACCATCATCCTCATCATCATCATCCTCATCCTCGTCATCGTCATCATCATCATCATCCTCATCATCCTCGTCATCATCATCATCATCATCCTCATCCTCATCGTCATCCTCCTCATCATCATCATCGTCATCCTCATCATCATCATCCTCATCATCATCCTCATCATCCTCATCATCCTCATCCTCGTCCTCATCATCACCATCACCATCACCATCATCCTCATCATCATCATCCTCATCCTCGTCATCGTCATCATCATCATCATCCTCATCATCCTCGTCATCATCATCATCATCATCTTCATCCTCATCTTCATCCTCACCATCATCCTCATCATCACCATCCTCATCCTCATCCTCATCATCATCATCATCCTCATCATCATCCTCTTCATCCTCATCATCATCATCCTCAACATCATCCTCATCATCGTCATCATCATCATCATCATCATCCTCATCATCATCCTCACCATCATCCTCATCATCATCCTCATCATCATCACCCTCATCATCATCCTCATCCTCACCATCATCACCCTCATCATCCTCATCATCATCATCATCCTCATCCTCACCATCATCACCCTCATCATCCTCATCATCACCCTCATCATCAGTATCCTCATCCTCATCATCCTCATCATCCTCATCCTCATCATCATCCTCATCATCATCATCCTCATCATCATCCTCATCATCATCATCATCATCATCATCATCCTCATCCTCATCATCATCATCCTCATCTTCATCATCCTCATCTTCATCATCATCCTCATCATCCTCATCATCATTATCCTCATCCTCATCATCATTATCCTCATCTTCATCATCATCATCCTCATCATCATCATCCTCATCTTCATCATCCTCATTATCATCCTCATCATCCTCAAACTTCTACGCGGGAAGGACGGCCATACTTAACATTGAGTACGCCTCATAACAGTAGCTGTAACTATACGCCGGAAAAAGCCGAACGCAAACGACGTAAAAAAATGCGCCGGCCGGACGTACGTTCGTGGATCGCCGTAACTAGCTAATTTGCATACTTGACACGGAATTCGACAGAAACACCACCTATCGGCCTCCGAAAGAGTGCACCTGAGATCCGACGGCGTACTAAGACGTACACCTGTCGGATCGATCCCAGATGCCGTCGTATCTTGTTTTGTAGATACAAAACAAAGATACGACGCGGGAAATTTGAAATTACGCGGCGTAATCCTTTTGTGGATCTGCCCCTGAATCTTCATTCTTCTTTATGGTGGTCATAAACTCTACAATCTAATTGTTTATTCTTCTTGATATTGACCATACACTGTACAATCTGAATGTTCATTCTTCTTCTTATCAGTGCTTATAAGTGCCACCTATCAGTGCACATCAGTGTCCATAAAGGCTGCCCATCAGTGCCATCCACCAATTTCTATCAGTGCCTCCTCATCAGTGCTGCCTATTAGTGCTATCTATCAGTGTCCATTAGTGCCACCTATCTGTGCACATAAAGGCTGCCCATATATCAGTGCCCATCAGTGCCATCCATCAGTGCTGCCTATCAGTGCCCATAAAGGCTGCCCACTAGTGCCACCTATCCGTGCCTCCTCATCAGTGCCCATCAGTGCTGTCCATCAGTGCCACCTATCAGTGCACATCAGTGCCCATAAAGGCTGCCCATCAGTGCTGCCTATCAGTGCCACCTATCAGCGCACATCAGTGCCCATAAAGACTGCCCACTAGTGCCACCTATCAGTGCCTCCTTATCAGTGCACATAAAGGCTGCCCATCAGTTCCGCCTATCCGTGCCCATCAGTGCCACCTTTCAGTGCACATCAGTGCCCATTAGTGCTGCCTATCAGTGCCACCTATCAGCGCACATCAGTGCCCATAAAGGCTGCCCACTAGTGCCACCTATCAGTGCCTCCTTATCAGTGCCGCCTATCAGTGCTCATCAGTGCCACACCTATCAGTGCACATAAAGGCTGCCCATCAGTTCCGCCTATCCGTGCCCATCAGTGCCACCTATCAGTGCCCATAAAGGCTGCCCATTAGTGCCACCTATCAGTGCCGAACATTGCTGCATTTTTGTGCCTCCTCAGTGCCATCTCATAAGTGCCCGTCAGTGAAGGAGACAAATGTATTTATTTCGAGAATTTTATAACAGAAACAAAGAAAAACGTTTATTTAATTTTTTTTCAAATTTTCAGCTTTTTTTTTAGCAAAAAATTAAAAACCTCAGAGGTGATTAAATACCACCCAAATAAATCTCTATTCGTGTGAAAAAAAATGATACAAATGTTGTTAGGATACAGCGTTGCATGACCGCGCGATTGTCAACCAAAGCGCGACAGCGCTGAAAATTGGCCTGGGCAGGAAGGGGATGGAAGTGGTTAAAGCCCCACCCCCACCCCCTTTGTGCTTGCGCATAGAAGCGAACATCGCGCCCGCATATGTAAACAGCATTCAAACTACACATGTGAGGTATCGCCGCGATCGATAGAGCGAGAGCAATAATTCTAGCACTCTAACTGTAAACTGATAACCTGTGAACATTTTTAATGCGTCGCCTATGGAGATTTTTAAATACCAAAGTTTGGCGCCGTTCCATGAGTGTGCGCAATTTTAAAGCGTGACATGTTAGGTATCTACCGTATTTATCGGTGTATACCGCGCACTTTTTTCCCCTTAAAACCAGGGGGAAAACGTGGGTGCGCGATATACGCCGATCCCCGCTGTCTCCGACATTGTCCGGGCCGAGTGTACTGCGCACTCGACTAGGCTCGGCTCCGCCCGCAGCCACGCGAGAGGAGCCGAGTGCGCAGGAAATCCGGGTCTGCACAGCGCGCCAAATTCAAACACACAACGGTGCAACCCCGCAGACGGACACCCACAAGGCTCGACTGACCCCGCCGCAGACGGACACCAACAAGGCTCGACGGACCCCGCCGCAGACAGACACCCACAAGGCTCGACGGACCCCGCCGCAGACAGACACCCACAAGGCTCGACGGACCCCGCCGCAGACGGACACCCACAAGGCTCGACTGACCCCGCCGCAGACGGACACCCACAAGGCTCGACTGACCCCGCCGCAGACGGACACCCACAAGGCTCGACGGACCCCGCCACAGACGGACACCCACAAGGCTCGACTGACCCCGCCGCAGACGGACACCCACAAGGCTCGACGGACCCCGCCACAGACGGACACCCACAAGGCTCGACTGACCCCGCCACAGACGGACACCCACAAGGCTCGACGGACCCCGCCACAGACGGACACCCACAAGGCTCGACGGACCCCGCCGCAGACGGACAACCACAAGGCTCGACGGACCCCGCCGCAGACGGACACCCACAAGGCTCGACGGACCCCGCCGCAGACGGACACCCACAAGGCTCGATGGACCCCGCCGCAGACGGACAACCACAAGGCTCGACGGACCCCGCCGCAGACGGACACCCACAAGGCTCGACGGACCCCGCCGCAGACGGACACCCACAAGGCTCGACGGACCCCGCCGCAGACGGACACCCACAATGTGTGACTGACCCCGCCGCAGACGGACACCCACAAGGCTCGACGGACCCCGCCGCAGACAGACACCCACAAGGCTCGACTGACCCCGCCGAAGACGGACGCCCACAAGGCTGGACGGACCCCGCCGCAGACGGACACCTACAAGGCTCGACTGACCCCGCCGCAGACCGACACCCACAAGGCTCGACGGACACCGCCGCAGACGAACACCCACAAGGCTCGACGGACCCCGCCGCAGACGGACACCCACAAGGCTCGACTGACCCCGCCGCAGACGGACACCAACAAGGCTCGACGGACCCCGCCGCAGACAGACACCCACAAGGCTCGACGGACCCCGCCGCAGACAGACACCCACAAGGCTCGACGGACCCCGCCGCAGACGGACACCCACAAGGCTCGACTGACCCCGCCGCAGACGGACACCCACAAGGCTCGACTGACCCCGCCGCAGACGGACACCCACAAGGCTCGACGGACCCCGCCACAGACGGACACCCACAAGGCTCGACTGACCCCGCCACAGACGGACACCCACAAGGCTCGACGGACCCCGCCACAGACGGACACCCACAAGGCTCGACTGACCCCGCCACAGACGGACACCCACAAGGCTCGACGGACCCCGCCACAGACGGACACCCACAAGGCTCGACGGACCCCGCCGCAGACGGACACCCACAAGGCTCGACGGACCCCGCCGCAGACGGACACCCACAAGGCTCGACGGACCCCGCCGCAGACGGACACCCACAAGGCTCGATGGACCCCGCCGCAGACGGACAACCACAAGGCTCGACGGACCCCGCCGCAGACGGACACCTACAAGGCTCGACTGACCCCGCCGCAGACCGACACCCACAAGGCTCGACGGACCCCGCCGCAGACGGACACCCACAAGGCTCGACGGACCCCGCCGCAGACGGACACCCACAATGTGTGACTGACCCCGCCGCAGACGGACACCCACAAGGCTCGACGGACCCCGCCGCAGACAGACACCCACAAGGCTCGACGGACCCCGCCGCAGACGGACAACCACAAGGCTCGACTGACCCCGCCGAAGACGGACGCCCACAAGGCTGGACGGACCCCGCCGCAGACGGACACCTACAAGGCTCGACTGACCCCGCCGCAGACCGACACCCACAAGGCTCGACGGACACCGCCGCAGACGAACACCCACAAGGCTCGACGGACCCCGCCGCAGACGGACACCCACAAGGCTCGACGAACCCCGCCGCAGACGGACACCCACAAGGCTCGACGGACCCCGCCGCAGACGGACACCCACAAGGCTCGATGGACCCCGCCGCAGACGGACAACCACAAGGCTCGATGGACCCCGCCGCAGACGGACACCCACAAGGCTCGACGGACCCCGCCGCAGACGGACACCCACAAGGCTCGACGGACCCCGCCGCAGACGGACACCCACAATGTGTGACTGACCCCGCCGCAGACGGACACCCACAAGGCTCGACGGACCCCGCCGCAGACGGACACCCACAAGGCTCGACTGACCCCGCCGCAGACGGACACCAACAAGGCTCGACGGACCCCGCCGCAGACGGACACCCACAAGGCTCGACTGACCCCGCCGCAGACGGACACCCACAAGGCTCGACGGACCCCGCCGCAGACAGACACCCACAAGGCTCGACGGACCCCGCCGCAGACAGACACCCACAAGGCTCGACGGACCCCGCCGCAGACGGACACCCACAAGGCTCGACTGACCCCGCCGCAGACGGACACCCACAAGGCTCGACTGACCCCGCCGCAGACGGACACCCACAAGGCTCGACGGACCCCGCCCCAGACGGACACCCACAAGGCTCGACTGACCCCGCCGCAGACGGACACCCACAAGGCTCGACGGACCCCGCCACAGACGGACACCCACAAGGCTCGACTGACCCCGCCACAGACGGACACCCACAAGGCTCGACGGACCCCGCCACAGACGGACACCCACAAGGCTCGACGGACCCCGCCGCAGACGGACAACCACAAGGCTCGACGGACCCCGCCGCAGACGGACACCCACAAGGCTCGACGGACCCCGCCGCAGACGGACACCCACAAGGCTCGATGGACCCCGCCGCAGACGGACAACCACAAGGCTCGACGGACCCCGCCGCAGACGGACACCTACAAGGCTCGACTGACCCCGCCGCAGACCGACACCCACAAGGCTCGACGGACCCCGCCGCAGACGGACACCCACAAGGCTCGACGGACCCCGCCGCAGACGGACACCCACAATGTGTGACTGACCCCGCCGCAGACGGACACCCACAAGGCTCGACGGACCCCGCCGCAGACAGACACCCACAAGGCTCGACGGACCCCGCCGCAGACGGACAACCACAAGGCTGGACGGACCCCGCCGCAGACGGACACCTACAAGGCTCGACTGACCCCGCCGCAGACCGACACCCACAAGGCTCGACGGACACCGCCGCAGACGAACACCCACAAGGCTCGACGGACCCCGCCGCAGACGGACACCCACAAGGCTCGACGAACCCCGCCGCAGACGGACACCCACAAGGCTCGACGGACCCCGCCGCAGACGGACACCCACAAGGCTCGACGGACCCCGCCGCAGACGGACAACCACAAGGCTCGATGGACCCCGCCGCAGACGGACACCCACAAGGCTCGACGGACCCCCGCCGCAGACGGACACCCACAAGGCTCGACGGACCCCGCCGCAGACGGACACCCACAATGTGTGACTGACCCCGCCGCAGACGGACACCCACAAGGCTCGACGGACCCCGCCGCAGACGGACACCCACAAGGCTCGACTGACCCCGCCGCAGACGGACACCAACAAGGCTCGACGGACCCCGCCGCAGACGGACACCCACAAGGCTCGACTGACCCCGCCGCAGACGGACACCCACAAGGCTCGACTGACCCCGCCGCAGACGGACACCAACAAGGCTCGACGGACACCGCCGCAGACGAACACCCACAAGGCTCGACGGACCCCGCCGCAGACGGACACCCACAAGGCTCGACAAACCCCGCCGCAGACGGACACCCACAAGGCTCGACGGACCCCGCCGCAGACGGACACCCACAAGGCTCGACGGACCCCACCACAGACGGACACCCACAAGGCTCGACGGACCCCGCCGCAGACGGACAACCACAAGGCTCGACGGACCCCGCCGCAGACGGACACCCACAAGGCTCGACGGACCCCGCCGCAGACGGACACATACAAAGGCTCGATGGACCCCGCCGCAGACGGACACCCACAAGGCTCGACTGACCCCGCCGCAGACGGACACCCACAAGGCTCGACGGACCCCGCCGCAGACGGACACATACAAAGGCTCGATGGACCCCGCCGCAGACGGACAACCACAAGGCTCGATGGACCCCGCCGCAGACGGACACCCACAAGGCTCGACGGACCCCGCCGCAGACGGACACATACAAAGGCTCGATGGACCCCGCCGCAGACGGACAACCACAAGGCTCGATGGACCCCGCCGCAGACAGACACCCACAAGGCTCGACGGACCCCGCCGCAGACGGACACCTACAAGGCTCGACTGACCCCGCCGCAGACCGACACCCACAAGGCTCGACGGACCCCGCCGCAGACGGACACCCACAAGGCTCGACTGACCCCGCCGCAGACGGACACCAACAAGGCTCGACGGACACCGCCACAGACGAACACCCACAAGGCTCGACGGACCCCGCCGCAGACGGACACCCACAAGGCTCGACGAACCCCGCCGCAGACGGACACCCACAAGGCTCGACGAACCCCGCCGCAGACGGACACCCACAAGGCTCGACTGACCCCGCCGTAGACGGACACCCACAAGGCTCGACGGACCCCACGCAAGGCCGCAGATGGACGCGGACAAGGCCGCTGATGGACGCCGGGCAAGACAGCAGACGGACACCGACAAGGCTGGACGGACCCCGCGCAAGGCCGCAGACGGACGCCGGACAAGGCCGCCGATGGACATCCAAAATGTAATTTTTTCCCTAAACTTCCCTTCTTAGCTTGGGGTGCGCGCTATACGCCGGCGCGCGGTATATGCCGATAAATACGGTATTTACTCGGCGTAACATCATCTTTCTTATTATACAAAAAAATAATAAAATTGGGGTAAATATTTTAATTTTTTTATTCAAACATGAATGTTCCCACCCCCCCCCCCAATAAATGCGCAAATACCGTGTAATGACCGCCATTTTATTCCCTAGGGTCTCTGCTAAAATAATATATAGAATGTTCGGGGGTCTGAGTAATTTTCATGAGTAGGGGAGGAATGCCAGACTTGGCTTGGGCTGGAAGTGGTTAATTTGTATCCAATCAGGCAGCTCCTTGCACTGCAGAGTTGTTGGTAGAACGAAAGGAGATTGTACAATCAGATTGCGATGTGTGGCGAGTTTTTTGTATTTTTTTTTTTTTTTACCGTCGCAGTTTTAACCACTTGCTTACTGGGCACATAAACCCCCTTCGTTCCCAGGCGAAATTTCAGCTTACAGCACTGCGTCGCTTTAACTGACATTTGCGCGGTCGTGCGACGTGGCTCCCAAACAAAATTGACGTCCTTTTTTCCCCACAAATAGAGCTTTTTTTTGGTGGTATTTGATCACCTCTGCGGTTTTTATTTTTTTTGCACTATAAACAAAAAAAGTCACAATTTAAAAAATATATATATTTTTTTACTTGTTGCTATAATAAATATCCCAATTTTTTTTAAAAAAAAACTATTTTTTTTCTCAGTTAAGGCCGATACGTATTTTTCGACGTATTTTTGTAAAAAAAAAAAAAAAATCGCAATAAGCGACTGGTTTGCGCAAAAGTTATAGCGCCTACAAAATAGGGGATAGAATTATTCTTTTTTCTCTTTCGTTCATAGACGGACACAGCCTTCATTGACCTTAGGGTTATGCTTCTTCCTACCAGGAGAATCTCCTGGTAGGAAGAAGCATAACCCTAAGGTCAATGAAGGCTGTGTCCGTCTATGAACTCAAAGAAATGGATTTTACGGTGAGTACAAAAATCCTTTTTTTTTTTTTACTAGTAATGGCGGCAATCTGCGATTTTTATTGGGACTGCGACGTTATGGCGGACACATCGGACACTTTTGACACAAATTTGGCGCCATTCACATTTATACAGCGATCAGTGCTATAAAAATTCACTAATTACTGTATAAATGTGACTTGCAGTGAAGGGGTGAACACTAGGGGATGAGGAAGGGGTTAAATGTGTATCCTGGGTGTGTTCTAACTGTGTGGGGGGAGGGGGGGTGACTGGGGGAGGTGACCGATCTATGTCCCTATGTACAAGAGACACAGATCGGTCTCCTCTCTCCCTGACAGCACGTGGAGCTCTGTGTTTACACCCCATCATTACACACAGAGCTCCACGCCCCTGCTGTGTTACCGACGATCGCGTGTCCCCGGTGGACATCGCGGCCGCAAGGTAAACGCATCGGCTCCCGAGCGATGCGCCGGGACAGTGTTTACCCGCTGCGCGCCCCCCAGAGGCGCGCGCGGGTAATGCTTTTAAATGTCGTCCAAAGACGTCCAGTTGGCACCTGAGAGCCGCGCTGTTGACGTCTTTTGTCAATAGCGCGGGTCTCAAGTGGTTTTAATAATACAATATATCAGAATTTCGGAGTCGTTAGCAAAAGTCAGAAACTTTTTTGTGCAACTTATACAAACAAATGTTTCTGTCTGGAGAATTCGCAAAGTCGGACTTGATTTCCCGAATTCATTCCCGAGTAATTCCAACGTAATAAATATTCACCAGACACTTATCTCTGGTTGTTGGACTGTGACCGCCTTCGCCTTCTACTACTTCTGACGGCAAACTTCTGCTTTGTACATTATGGTGATTACCGGGAAGCGTGCCGTACGCTCTGCAATTTATCTGCACACCCCGGGAAGGGGGAAATATTCACACAGCTTTATTAAATCCGGACACAGTGGGGCAGATCCACGTACATCGGCGCATTAATGCGCCGGGCGTAGCGTATCTAAGATACACTATGACCGCTGTAACTTAATTTTTTTTGTTTGAATCCTCAACGAATTTGCGCCGTAAGTTCCGGCGGCGTAGGGCGCGGAATTCAAATGGAAGTGATGGGGGCGTGTTTTATGTAAATACGTCGGGATCCGACGTAAACAAGGTTTTTTTTTTTAACTGCGCATGCGCCGTCCGTGGGGGTATCCCAGTGCGCATGCTCGAAATTAACCCGGAACTAGCCAATGCTTACGCCGGTGATGTCATTCTACGCAAATCCCTATTCGCGAACGACTTACGCAAACGACTTAAAAAATTCAAAATTGTACGCGGGAACGACGGCCATACTTAACATTGAGTACGCCACCATATAGCATCTTTAACTATACGCTGGAAAAAGCCGAACGCAAACAACGTAAAAAAAATGCGCCAGGCCGACGTTCGTGGATCGCCGTAACTAGCTAATTTGCATACTCAACGCAGATTTAGACAGGAACGCCACCTAGCGGCCGCCGAAAAATTGCAGCTTAGATCCGACGGCGTACTAAGACGCACGCCTGTCGGATCGAGCCGAGATGCCGTCGTATCTTGTTTTGTGGATACAAAACAAAGATACGACGCGGGAAATTTAAAATTACGCCGGCGTATCAGTAGATACGCCGGCGTAATCCTTTTGTGGATCTGCCCCATTCACTGCAGGTTGGCTGTAACGCTCACCACATTTTTTAAATGCAGTGAATGTGTATCGGTAAATGTTCAACCCCTTAATAGATAATGGACACCAGGTGCAGGTACCCCTTTCTCTCTCTTCCCCAAATCACCTTTGTCTCCGCCCCCTGCCCACCTCCGAGGACCATCCCATTTTTCTTTGCCCCATGTCAGGTTGTCTATAGGGGGGTGTTGGGTGGTCTGTAGGGGGCCATGTGTCAGGTTGTCTGTAGGGGGCTCCATGTCAGGTTGTCTGTAGGGGGCCCCTTGTCAAGTTGTCTGTAGGGGGTCGGGTGTCAGGTTGCCTGTGGGAGGCCCTGTGTTAGGTTGTCTGGAGGGGGCCCCGTGTCAGGTTGCCTGGAGGGGGCCCATGTTAGGTTTTCTGTAGGGGGCCCTGTGTCTGGTTGTCTATAGGGGTCTCGTGTCAGGTTGTCTGTAGGGGTCCCTTATCAGGTTGTCTGTATGGGGTCCCGTGTCAGGTTGTCTGTAGGGGACCCTTGTCAAGTTGTCTGTAGGGGGCCGGGTGTCAGGTTGCCTGTAGGAACCCCTGTGTCAGGTTGTCTGGAGGGGGCCCCCGTGTCAGGTTGTCTGTCGGGGGCCCATGTTAGGTTGTCTGTCGGGGGCCCATGTTAGGTTGTCTGTCGGGGGCCCATGTTAGGTTGTCTGTCGGGGGCCCATGTTAGGTTGTCTGTCGGGGGCCCTGTGTCAGGTTGTCTATAGGGATCCCGTGTCAGGTTGTCTATAGGGGTCCCTTGTCAGGTTGTCTATATGGGGTCCCATGTCAGGTTGTCTATAGGAGTCCCGTGTCAGGTTGTCTGGAGGGGGCCCCGTGTCAGGTTGTCTGTAGGGGACCCTTGTCAAGTTGTCTGTAGGGGGCTGGGTGTCAGGTTGCCTGTAGGAACCCCTGTGTCAGGTTGTCTGTAGTGGGCCCCCGTGTCAGGTTGTCTGTAGGAGGCCCTGTGTCAGATTGTCTGTAGGGGGGCCCTGTGTCAGGTTGTCTGGAGGGGGCCCATGTCAGGTTGTCTGTAGGGGGCCCCCGTGTCTGGTTGTCTGTAGGGGGCCCCCTGTCAGGTTGTCTGGAGGGCGCCCCGTGTCAGGTTTCTGGAGGGGGCCCCGTGTCAGGTTGTCTGTAGGAGGCCCTGTGTCAGATTGTCTGGAGGGGGCCCATGTCAGGTTGTCTGGAGGGGGCCCATGTGAGGTTGTCTGGAGGGGGCCCATGTCAGATTGTCTGGAGGGGGCCCCGTGTCAGGTTGTCTGTAGGGGGCCCGTGTCAGGTTGTCTATAGGGGTCCCGTGTCAGGTTGTCTGGAGGGGGCCCCGTGTCAGGTTGTCTGTAAGGGACCCTTGTCAGGTTGTCTGTAGGAGGCCCTGTGTCAGGTTGTCTGTAGTGGGCCCCCGTGTCAGGTTGTCTGTAGTGGGCCCCCGTGTCAGGTTGTCTGTAGGAGGCCCTGTGTCAGATTGTCTGTAGGGGGGCCCTGTGTCAGGTTGTCTGGAGGGGGCCCATGTCAGGTTGTTTGTAGGGGGCCCCGTGTCTGGTTGTCTGTAGGGGGCCCCCTGTCAGGTTGTCTGGAGGGGGCCCCGTGTCAGGTTGTCTGTAGGGGACCCTTGTCAGGTTGTCTGTAGGAGGCCCCTTGTCAGGTTGTCTGTAGTGGGCCCCCGTGTCAGGTTGTCTGTAGTGGGCCCCCGTGTCAGGTTGTCTGTAGGAGGCCCTGTGTCAGATTGTCTGTAGGGGGGCCCTGTGTCAGGTTGTCTGGAGGGGGCCCATGTCAGGTTGTTTGTAGGGGGCCCCGTGTCTGGTTGTCTGTAGGGGGCCCCCTGTCAGGTTGTCTGGAGGGCGCCCCGTGTCAGGTTTCTGGAGGGGGCCCCGTGTCAGGTTGTCTGTAGGAGGCCCTGTGTCAGATTGTCTGGAGGGGGCCCATGTCAGGTTGTCTGGAGGGGGCCCATGTCAGATTGTCTGGAGGGGGCCCCGTGTCAGGTTGTCTGTAGGGGGCCCGTGTCAGGTTGTCTGTAGGGGGGCCCATGGTTTCTAGCAGCAGCCCTGCCTCCAGTAATTGTTTTATGCAGTCCATGGTGCATCTCTTGGAATGTGTGGAATATTGGGTGTAAGGCTTCAGAGCGCAGACTGTTTCTGACACTTCCCGTTGTCTTTTGGTTCCTGTAATCTTTTCTGTAAGAAATAGAACACATCACATTAATATTTCCATCTCTCTCCCGGCTTTTTTTCTGTTACAGACGGAAATTTTCTTTTCCCTTTAAATCAGTTCTCCGAATCCCGTGTCACCCGCCTGCCATTTATTTTCATTATGTGCGCGCCGCTAAAGCAGAATACAAATACTATTTGTATTATTTTAGACAACTTATCCAGCGTAGAAAGATGGCCGCTTGTCCCGATACCGCCGTGCCGTACCGGAATGCAACACAGCGCCACCTAAAGGTCATTTCTAAAAAACGCAACAAATTTGGGGTGTGCATAAATAATGGTTTGGCGGGAGTCTGAGAACTTATTGTGACGCATTTTGCCGCGGCAGACGCGTTTATTTGCGTTGTGCTTGTGTTAGACCCGGCGCGCCTTCATGCGCACTGTGGCAAATAAAAAAAAGAAGTTGGTTTTATGATGAGCGATCAGTGTTTTTCTACATCCTATCTATCAAAATTTCCCCCGACAGAAAACGCGGCTGGAATATATTGGCTTTTGCCAAGGCTGCTTTTTACCTTCCTGTCAGCTTTTATAAATGTTATTGGGTTTTTATTTGGTAGCACAGCACAAAGCACAATAAAATGCCGTAACCCCCGGCAGCCATTCAAGAAGCCGATTTCGGCAGTTGGCCCGGTGGAGAGAACGCATTGCTTGTGCAGCCTGTGCTTTGCACAAAGGTTCAAAAGAACAAGCGCCTCCCCCCCCCCAGGCGAAGTGTGAACAAGGGCCCAGATTCAGGTAGGGGCACGCACTGATGCGGCGGCGCAGCGTATCGTTTTTATGCTACGCCTCCGTAAATTACTGGAGCTACGCTTCATTCACGAAGCATTTGCTTCGTAATTTGCGGCGGCGTCCATACTTACCATTGGCTGCGCCTCCTAATAGCAGGAGCAGCCTTATGACGAAAGCGACGAACGCAAACGACGTAAAACACGACCGCCAGGCACGCGTACGTTTGTGAATCGGCGTGAGTATGCAATTTGCATACTCTACGCTGACAACTACAGGAACGCCACCTAGCGGCCAGCGTCAGAATGCACCCTAAGATACAACGGCATAAGAGCCTTATGCCAGTCGTATCTTAGGCTACAGTCGGCGTATCGACCTTTCTAAATACAGGAAGTAGATACGCCGGCTACTTAGCAATTGCGCTGCGTATCTATCGATACGCAGGCGTAATTGCTTGCTGAATCTGGCCCATGGATTTAAACTTGTATACACCAAATGTCATAAATAGGCATGAAAGGGTTATACCGCCATTCATTAGATGTCACACTAGCGAGGTCTGCGCGGTGGTTGTTTAGTTATATTCTTTATTTGATACATTGTTGCATAAGGAAACATTTCCAATTAACTTATCTTTAATTAAACGTACAATTGGGAAAACTGCCTTTAGATGACTTTGTACACGGAAACCTTCCATACATGCGGTTGGTAACAGTAATTAGCAGCCAGCCTACTTTCTAACCAATCAGAGTACAGTCAGGCCACGCGCATTGATTGCGATCTACACTGGATGTCTGTTTGGTTTACAAACTACTGACCTGCTGACCTTAATGTCTCCCCAAACTTGGAATCTTTGGAGCATTCCATCTTCTTTCAGATACCGCAATTCCACTCCCTGTGACTGGAAACATTCGAATTGGAAAATATATTAACCCCTTCGCGCAAATATGCGTCCTCTGCTTTCGGGGGTTATGCCGGGATGATATGCAGCTGCAGGCATCATCCCGGTACCGTTTTTTAGAGCGGTCGGTCGGCTTTCCGGGGAAAACAACTGATGCGGCTAAAAGCCGCTCTGTTGTTATTCCGGAGGGGACATCCCCTCCCACCCGCCACCTTCCACCCGCTCTTACCGGGCCTCCCGCCCCCCGACCCAATCCACGATCCGCCTCTTACAGCGTCTAGACACAGACTGGAACGAAGCCGAAAACGGCTTTGTTCCAGTCTCCTTTATGTAAACACAGAAGCGACGTCGCGACGTCACTTCCGGGGTTACTCGGCTGCCAATGGCGCCGTTTTTTTTAAAATATACAGTATTCAGAATCGGTGATCTGAATACTTTGAAGTGCAAAGGAGGGATTTGGGGTCTTTTAGACGCCAGATTCCTCCATAAAGAGTACCTGTCACCCAGTGTCGATCCTGACCTCCCTGGGGCCCTAAGCAAAATGACATGTCACTTTAAAGGGGAGGTTCACCCTAAAAACTACTTTTTTTTATTACACTGGCCCCCCACATTACAATACGATTAAGGCTATTATTATTTTTTTGAAGCTGTACATACCTTTGTACAGCATATTCACCCGTTGCGAGTCCCGCGGGAGTGGGCGTTCCTCACATGTCTGTGATTGACATTTTGACCAAAAACGAGCTCCCCCCCCGTCGCGTAAGCCGCGTCACGATTGGCGAAAGGAGCCGAACGGCGATGCGCAGTATATCGCCGACTCGCCGTTCGGCTCCTTTCGCCAACCGTGACGCGGCTTACGAGACGGGGAGGGAGCTCGTTTTTGGTCAAAATGTCAATCACAGACATGTGAGGAACGCCCACTCCCGCGGGACTCGCAACGGGTGAATATGCTGTACAAAGGTATGTACAGCATCAAAAAAATAATAAT
Organism: Rana temporaria; assembly: GCF_905171775.1. Classification (NCBI taxonomy): domain Eukaryota; kingdom Metazoa; phylum Chordata; class Amphibia; order Anura; family Ranidae; genus Rana; species Rana temporaria. Next base: position 13,131,090 of record NC_053491.1, read on the forward strand.
AGCCTTAATCGTATTGTAATGTGGGGGGCAAGTGTAATAAAAAAAAGTAGTTTTTAGGGTGAACCACCCCTTTAAAGTTGAGAAGCGGGCAAGGGGGCCTGCCGAAAATGACATGTCACATTAAAGTTGAGAAGCGGGGGGGGGGGGGGGTCTGCCGAAAATGACATCTTACATTAAATTGAGAAGCGGGGGGTGCTGATTCTAGCACTAGACCTCCTCTGTAACTCTAACCTGGCAACCGTTAGGCAGAACCATTTTTTTTTTTTTTTTAAAGTGTTGCCTATGGTGATTTTTACGTTTCGTAGTTTGTCGTCATTCCACGTGTGCATAATTTTAAAAGCGTGACATGTTTGGTATCTATTTACTCGGCGTAACATCATCTTTCACTATATGCAAAACAATTGGGCTAACTTTACTGTTTTGTTTTGTTTTTTTAATTCATAAAAGTGTCTTTTTCCCAAAAAAGTTGCATTTAAAAGACCGCTGTACAAATAACGCGTGAAATAAAATATTGCAACACTCCCCATTTTATTCTCTGCTATAAAAATGATATATAATGTTTGGGGGTCAGGGCGATCCACCCTATAGGCTCACTATGCAAGCCGCTTAGGGCCCTGCAAAGCTGCAGAGGGCCCCCAAATTACTTGAGGCCCCGCCTGGTGAGAAGTCCTTTTCGGCCCCTCACCCCGCTTCTCAACTCGCTGGCTGCATGGGAGAAGAGGTAATAAGAAGTCAGCACCCCCTGCTTCTCACTTTAACCACTTAAGACCCGGACCTTTAGGCTGGTAAAGGACCCGGCCAGTTTTTGCGATTCGGAACTGCGTCGCTTTAACTGACAATTGCGCGGTCGTGAGACGTGGCTCCCAAACAAAATTGGCGTCCTTTTTTTCACACTCTTTCAAATAGAGCTTTCTTTTGGTGGTATTTGATCACCTCTGCGGTCTTTATTTTTTGCGCTATAAACAAAAATAGAGCGACAATTCTGAAAAAAAAAAAATATATTTTTTACTTTTTTCTATAATAAATATCCCTCAAAAATATATAAAAAAAAATGTTTTCCTCAGTTTAGGCCGATAAAGTCTTTTCTACTTATTTTTGGTAAAAAAAACACAATAATCGTTTATCGGTTGGTTTGCGCAAAATTTATAGCGTTTACAAAATAGGGGATAGTTTTATTTCATTTTTGTTAATTATTTTTTTTTTACTACTAATGGCGGCGATCAGCGATTTTTTTCGTGACTGCGACATTATGGCGGACACTTCGGACAATTTTGACACATTTTTGGAACCATTGTCATTTTCACACCAAAAAATGCATTTAAATTGAATTGTTTATTGTGAAAATGACAGTTGCAGTTTGGGAGTTAACCACAGGGTGCGCTGTAGGAGTTAGGGTTCACCTAGTGTGTGTTTACAACTGTAGGGGGGTGTGGCTGTAGGTCTGACATCATCGATCGAGTCTCCCTATAAAAGGGATCACTCGATCGATGCAGCCGCCACAGTGAAGCACGGGGAAGCCGTGTTTACATACGGCTCTCCCCGTTCTTCAGCTCCGGGGAGTGATCGCGACGTTTCTAGCCGCGCCCTCGTCCCGAATCGCTCCTGAAGCCACGGGAACCGCCGCATGTACGGGGGGGGGGTCCCGATCGGACCCCCGACCCACGTCTAGGCATGCACGTACAGGTACGCCAATGTGCCTGTCCGTGCCATTCTGCCAACGTAAATGTACATGCGGCGGTCCGGAAGCGGTTAAAAAAAAATAAAAAATAAACTTTTATTCCTATTACAAGGAATGTAAATGTCTCTTGTAATAGAAAAAAAGCATGACAGGTCCTCTTAAATGTGAGATCCGGGGGTGAAAAATACCTCACATCTCATATTTACACTAAAATGCAATAAAAAATAAATAAAATGTTGTAATTTGAAAAAAAATGTCCCTTTAAGAAGCATGGGCGGAAGTGACGTTTTGACATCACTTCCGCCCTGCTATGGTATGGAGACGGGTGGGGGCCATCTTCCCTTCACTCGTTTCCATACCCAGCCACAGGAAGGACCTGATCGCCTCTGCCAATTTGGGGGGGGGGGGGGGTTAGTGCTAGGAGAGGGTATTTGGGGGCATTTGTGCTGGGAGAGGGGGATTTGGAGTGGGGAAGAGGATTTATGCTCAAAAGGGAAAGTATGAAAGGTAGGATTTCTGCTAGGAGGTGGGAGAATTGTGGCTTGCAAAGGAAATTTTTGCTTAGGGGGTAAGTGTGACGATTAGCGCTCAATTTTTTTTGGAGGGGATACTTGCTGACACATAATGCTCTTACAGTATGAGGGGGGGGGGGGGCGGGGGTCACACTTTGGTATCATCATCCTGGGCACTAGATGACCTTGTCCCGGTATTGATAAAGGAAGTAACTGGGGGCGAATTGTTAGACTTTTTAGGCACAATTGGTTGGTCAGAATATAGTCAATACAGAGAATAATTTTCTCTAAAAAGTTTTTGGTTTATTAAGACATAAAAGGAAAATTATAATACATATTAAAATGAGATTGCCATTCGCAGCAAGACTATCTGGTGAACCAACTTGAAAACTTAGCAAGCCTCTCTAAATAAAGTCAAAGGAATAGTAAGAGAGTAACAGATAACAATGTATCAAAAATATGGTTGTAGACTTTCAAAACACGAAAGGCAACCTATGGATACAAAAAATAATAATAGTCCTGTGTAGTTGTGGAGGTGCAGGCAGAAAATGTCTGCGGTGGTATGACTTGCACGGTTAGTTGACTCGACCGGTTTCGCGCTATCTTACAGCGCTTCCTCGCGGAGTCTCAGTATGGTTGGAGATAGTATTTGGAGCAAGGGTGATAATCCAATTAATGTAGACACTGGGCATAGAAAAGAGATTTCCCAGCACAAAAGGTTAGCTATGTCCGGGCTGCTGGACGTTTAAGCAAAATGTAAAAACCCTGGATCAGGGCAATGAGTCTTCAATGGAGGATGATAATGCCTGGGGGAGGGGGGGAGGGATAATAAAGAATCCCACGAGTATCAGGAAAATTGTAGAGATCCCTAATAAATACACCGGGTAAATATGCCTGGGTATCAGCCTACAGAGGCTGTTAAGGCAATAGTGAACCTGGGTAGTAGTGATGGCGGCAAGTTCCTCCGCAAGTCTCCCGAGAGACAGGGCCGCTGAATTGTCCCGGTATTGTTACCTATGCATGTTTTGGAAAATTTATAACGTCGCTTTTAGTGTGTATAATTAACTTTGGAGAGACCATATATATCCTTTTAAAATGTCCATTTTTCTTTGATCAACGACTTGAGAAAAAACAAACTTTATTATCGGAGGTCAGAAATTCAATTAAAATTAGAGGAGTGGCACATAAAATTCCTGCCCCTATTTGGACCACAGTTTCGAGTCTTGAGTTTTTGTATGAATTTACGTTCTCATTCCATCCTCTCCTGTGATTTAACGCTCCCCATCAATACCGTAATCGTGATCTCATTCATGCCGTGGCCTCTTCTGCATAAAGGACCACTACAGGAACATCTATTTTGTGGTTAAATGTGAATCTATGTAGGTATAGTGGATGGCGGAAGGTTGGACCCATCTCCCCAATGTAGACCCATCTCCCCAATGTAGACCCGTCTCAACAATGTAGACCCGTCTCCCCAATGTAGACCTGTCTCCCCAATGTAGACCTGTCTCCCCAATGTAGACCCATCTCACCAATGTAGACCCATCTCACCAATGTAGACCCATCTCCCCAGTGTAAACCCGTCTCACCAATGCAGACCCATCTCACCAATGTAGACCCATCTCCCTAATGTAAACCCGTCTCACCAATGTAGACCCGTCTCACCAATGTAGACCCGTCTCACCAATGTAGGCGCATCTCCCCAATGTAAACCCATCTCACCAATGTAGACCCATCTCACCAATTTAGACCTGTCTCCCCAATTTAGGCGCATCTCACCAATGTAGACCCGTCTCCCCAATGTAGACCCGTCTCCCCAATGTAGACCCATCTCACCAATGTAGACCCATCTCACCAATGTAGACCTGTCTCCCCAATGTAGACCCATCTTCCCAATGTAGACCCATCTCACCAATGTAGACCCATCTCTCCAATGTAGATCCGTCTCACCAATGTAGGCCCATCTCCCCAATGTAGGCGCATCTCCCCAATGTAGGCGCATCTCCCCAATGTAAACCCATCTCACCAATGTAGACCCATCTCACCAATGTAGACCTGTCTCCCCAATTTAGGCGCATCTCACCAATGTAGACCCGTCTCCCCAATGTAGACCCGTCTCCCCAATGTAGACCCATCTCACCAATGTAGACCCATCTCACCAATGTAGACCTGTCTCCCCAATGTAGACCCATCTTCCCAATGTAGACCCATCTCACCAATGTAGACCCATCTCTCCAATGTAGACCCGTCTCACCAATGTAGGCCCATCTCCCCAATGTGGACCCATCTCCCCAATGTAGACCCGTCTCACCAATGCAGACCCGTCTCCCCAATGTAGACCCGTCTCACCAATGTAGACCCGTCTCACCAATGTAGACCCATCTCCCCAATGTAGACCCATCTCCCCAATGTAGACCCGTCTCCCCAATGTAAACCCTTCTCCCAAATGTAAACCCATCTCCCAAATGTAAACCCGTCTCCCCAATGTAAGCCCTTCTTCCCAATGTAGACCCGTCTCCCCAATGTAGACCCATCTCCCCAATGTAGACCCGTCTCCTCAATGTAGACCCGTCTCCCCAATGTAGACCCGTCTTCCAAATGTAAACTCGTCTCCCCAATGTAAACTTATTGCCCCAATGTAAACCCATTTCCCCAATGTAGACCCATCTCCCCAATGTAAACACGTCTCCCCAATGTAAACACGTCTCCCCAATGTAAACCCATCTCCCCAATGTAAACCCATCTCCCCAATGTAAATCCATCTCCCCAATGAAAGCCTGTCTCCCCAATGAAATCCTGTCTCCCCAATGAAAGCCTGTCTCCCCAATGTAAACCCATCTCCCCAATGTAGACCCGTCTCCCCAATGTAGACCCATCTCCCCAATGTAAACCCATATCCCCAATGTAGGGCATTTTGTTGCACAATATCAGGTATATCACATTTGAGAATCTGCAGCAAAAAGAACCATCTTATCTGTACCCCAACTGTGATCCTGGACCAGTTAGGGTACTTTATAGGCGCTGTGGATATGTACCTGGTGTATTAGTGCCCCCAAAAGGGCTGCAGGTTGATGTTTTATAGTACACTCAGGCCAAGATTAAAAAAATTCTGTCTAGTGTCTCTTTCACAGACTTTGGATAGAAGTAACAGGTGTGGAAAAATTGGGCTTTGGGTGTTGGTGGTGCCTACACCACGTAACCCTATAGAGGTACTCTCTTCATGAAAGCAAGAATTGGCCTTGCTGTAAAAAAAAATAATTTAATGCCCTGTCACACAGTTGCGGAAAAATTAGTCTTTGGGTGTCGGTGGTGCCTTCACCCCATAACCTCTTGATAAAAGCAAGAACTGGCCTTGTTGTAAAAAAAAAAAAAATTGATGCACCTGTCAAACAGGTGTGGAAAAAGCGGTCCTTGGCGTTAATTTTGCCCATGAAACCTATACCAAAAAATGACTGCTGCTAATTCAGGACTGATTTATTTTGACAAATGTCAGCTGGTCTACGGAGTCTGTGGACAGACATGCTCTTTTATCCTTCACAAAACCTCCAGCAGCACTGAATGCCCCTTCAGAAAGCACGCTGGACGCAGGGCAGCCCAATAGCTCAATTGAGTACTGGGGCAAGTTCTGACCAGTGGTCGATTCTCATGACCCAGAAACCCAGTGGATACTCAACTGGAAAGCTCTCCATGTCTGTTTTCGCCCCTAGATAATCTTCCACTGTATGGTTCATCCAATTAGGGTCTCTGCAGTGTGCACTCGGCGGGATGACCCGCAAATTCGGGTGTTCGCCGAGAACGTGATGTTTGAGCCAAACTTTTTCTCAGCTCAAACTATTCACCCAACACTAGTAGCCACCCTCTAACAGAAAGTCAGACCACAGCAACAACAAAAAAAAGAATTTGTAGAGTTGGAGGAGCTTGAGAGCAATGGAGGAAACATTTTTGAGATGTGTCACCTTTTACTCATTGTAAACCTCAGACATGAAATATGAACAAAGCATATTCCTCTACACCATGTGTTTGTCTCAATCTAGAGCACTAAGGCTCCCTTTTCCCCCGACATCTGGTCACCAGTCATCTCTATGCTTCTAGCCTGCGCCGGACGATTCTTTCTCCGGGTCCCTAAGAAGAGATCCTGGAGATGCACCGGATGGCGGCGGCAGGGGTGGGATGTCCCCTCCCGCCGCCTATAAGAACGATCAAGCGGCGGAACCGCCGCTTTGATCGTTCTTATGGTGCACAGAATCGCTGGCACTAAAGAATGATATCTGAATGATGCCTCTAGCTGCACCCATCATTCAGATATCTCTGCACAAAGCCCAGGACGTCATATGACGTCCACCCAGGATGGGAGATCCCATCTGTGGACGTCAAATGACTATGGGCCAGTAGTGAAGTGGTTAAATAGACAAAGAAGTGAGGATCTTTTTGGGCCCCTCTGCCATGAAATTTCTTGGGGCCCCAAATTTTTCATTTCTGCTCCGAATGCGATTATTGCTTCCAACGGTCGTACATTTAAAATTTTGACTTGCAGGAAAACGGTAAAATAGAAGTGGAGTTTCTCTTCGGTCTCAGGAGTTGGTTGACTGTATTTTAGGAGCTTTACACCCAGATAATAAACTTTGTGTTTACTACGTTATTGATCGTTTCTGTTCCATCAACATTATTGTTTTCTTGTTTCGCCCCGCCACCGAGAAGCTATAAAATGTTCAGATGCCGACTACAAATCCGAAATGTTTAGAAGCCGAAAATTCGACCTTCCTGAGCTGAACCATTACATTTTTTATACAAAGAGCTCTAATTAATAACATAATATACCGTATATACTCGAGTAGATGCCGAGTTTTTCAGCACATTTTTTTCACTCGAGTCACCTTTTTGAGCCTGATCTCCCGGATTTTGGGGACCCGGTACCGGCCAGCTGTAGCCCCACTCTTCCTCTACAGGTGTGCAAAGTTTTCTGTCTGGGGGACCTACGGCCGGGGAGCACCGATTTTTCAAAGCTGGGCAGCCCTTCCATAGACTCCTATGTTAAACAGTAATTTCTCCAGTAAATTTGGAGACCAGGTACCAGCCGACCGTAGGTCCCCTGGACCTGAAACTTTGAACTCATGTAGCCCCACTCTTCCTCTACAGGTGTGCAAAGTTTTCTGTCTGTGAGACCTACGGCCGGGGAGCCTCGATTTTTCAAAGCTGGGCACCCCCTCCATAGACTCCCATGTTAAACAGTAATTTCTCCAGTAACTTTGGGGACCCGGTACCGGCCGACTGTAGGTCCCCTGGACCCAAAACTTGGCACACATGTAGCCCCCAGTTCTCCGCTACAAGTCTGCAAAGTTTTCTGTTTGGGGGATCTACGGCCGGGTAGCACCAATTTTTCAAATGCGGGCACCCCTTCCATAGACTCCCATGTAAAACAGTAATTTCTCCAGTAAATTTGGGGACCCGGTACCGGCCGACCGTAGGTCCACTGGACCAGAAACTTTGCTGCCTGAAGGACCTACGGCCGGGGGAACACCGATTTTTTTTTTAAAGCCGGGCACCCCTTCCATACTCGCATGTTAACCACTTAAGCCCCGGACCTTTAGGCAGCTAAATGCCCAGGCCAGGTTTTGCGATTCGGCACTGCGTCGCTTTAACAGACAATTGCGCGGTCGTGCGACGTGGCTCCCAAACAAAATTGGCGTCCTTTTTTCCCCACAAATAGAGCTTTCTTTTAGTGGTATTTGATCACCCCTGCGGTTTTTATTTTTTGCGCTATAAACAAAAATATAGCGACAATTTTGAAAAAAATTCAATATTTTTTACTTTTTGCTATAATAAATATCCCCCAAAATCATATCTAAAAAACATTTTTTTCCTCAGTTTAGGCCGATACGTATTCGTCTACCTATTTTTGGTACAAAAAAATCGCAATAAGCGTTTATCGGTTGGTTTGCGCAAAATTTATAGCGTTTACAAAATAGGGGATAGTTTTATTGCATTTTTATAATTTTTTTTTTTTATTACTACTAATGATCAGCGATTTTTTTCGTGACTGCGACATTATGGCGGACACTTCAGACAATTTTGACACATTTTTGGGACCATTGTCATTTTCACAGCAAAAAATGCATTTAAATTGCATTGTTTATTGCGAAAATGACAGTTGCAGTTTGGGAGTTAACCACAGGGGGCGCTGTAGGCGTTAGGGTTCACCTAGTGTGTGTTTACAACTGTAGGGGGGTGTGGCTGTAGGACTGACGTCATCGATCGAGTCTCCCTATAAAAGGGATCACTCGATCGATACTCCGCCACAGTGAAACACGGGGAAGCCGTGTTTACATACGGCTTTCCCTGTTCTTCATCTCCGGGGAGCGATCACGACGGAGCGGCTATAAACGAATAGGCGCGCCGTCGTCCCGGATTGCTCCCCGCGGGTTTCCGACCGCCGCATGTACCGGGGGGGGGGGGGTCCCGATCGGACCCCCGACCCACGTCTAGGCAGGCACGTACAGGTACGTTGATGTGCCTGTCCGTGCCATTCTGCCGACGTAAATGTACATGCGGCGGTCGGGAAGTGGATATACGGTAATATAACACCGAATGAAAGACCCAAAGTGACTGTTGTAGGGGATTATATCAAATTCAAAGTAACTGATGTAGATTTTGTAATGTAGGCATTACCGGCTGTACTAGATTTAAAGTTGAACTCCCGGGATAAGTAACTACAGTGGAACCTCGGATTGCGAGTAACGCGGTTAAAGAGCGTTTCGCAAATACGAGCGCTGTATTTAAAAAAAATCCTGACTCGGTTTGCGAGTGGTGTCTCGCAAAACGAGCAGGATTCAAGTCAAAGCGGTGTGCAATACCGCATTTGGCCTGAGTAGGGGGGGGGGCGCCGGAGCCGAGCAGAGCCGAATGGCGTCGATCGGCTCCTTTTGGAGCTGTTCGGAAAATCTTGGAAATACTCAGTTCCCGAGCCTTTCCAAGGTTTTCTGAGTTCAGCCGAGGTGTCGGCCCTTTGTATGTGTTTCCGATGCTCTCCGGCACCCCCCACCTCTGGCCACATGCGGTATTGCATGCCATTGAAGTCAATGTGGATCGAATAATTTTCGTTTACATTGACTTCAATGGGGAAACTCGCTTTGATATGCGGGTAGGAACAAAGATTGTCTCTGGACAGCCGCACACTGAACAAATTGTAGCCTTTATTGAAAAAAGGACAGCACTACAAGTCACATATAGATAGATAGATAGATAGATAGATAGATAGAGAGAGAGAGAGAGAGAGAGAGAGATAGAGAGAGATAGAGAGATAGAGAGATAGATAGATAGATAGATAGATAGAGAGAGAGAGAGAGAGAGAGAGAGATAGAGAGATAGATAGATAGATAGATAGATAGATAGATAGATATGAGATAGATAGATAGATAGAGAGAGAGAGAGAGAGATAGATAGATAGATAGATAGATAGATAGATAGATCTATATTTATTTATTTATCCACTTCAGCCCCAGAGGATTTTATATATATATTTTCTTCTCTTTTAATGTATTTATTTAAAAATGGTTTATTTTATTATAGACTGTATTTTTTTTACTTTTTTTTTGTATAATATTAAACATAATTTTTTTATTTTTAACATTGGCTAGAAAGGGACCATAAATCCTGTGTGTCAACAACTAGAGTACATTTATTTTACCACAACATATACTTTATTTTTTTATTTTTTTTGGCATCTCCATAATTCATCTAAATATTCCTGTTTTTTTTATTTTTATTTGACTATTGGATTTCTATTCTTTTTTTTTTCTCTTGTACGTTGTTGAGCCGTGTGCTTCACAGTGAGACAGATGCGGTCCCTCTGGACATACATAAGCAGATGACAAAATACAGCTCGGGGCAGATTATTTTCCTGTACTATCTCGGTTGTATCTTTCTTCCTTTATCCCGCTCTTTTTATGCCGGTGTCTTAGGAAAATAAATAAATATCTTGTTTACGTCTCCGGCATGTAGAGTAAGGGATGAATTAACATGACATGTGTAGATCCTTCTAATCTGTGTGAAGAATGAGGTAAAGGGGCTTTGTGATTGCGCCATGCATTGTGTCTGGTAAATGAACAGATTGGTCGGGATGGCGGGTTATCAATGCACAATAGTTCTGTAAAGAGTATTTGTATTTTTGTTACCCCCGGAGCTGTCAAGCTGTCAGCGGGTACAATGCGGCTTTTTATACTCTTACATCCAAATTATGTTTATGGATCAGCTGTGCAACCTATTGTGTATTTTCTCATTAATAATGCACCTTGTTTTTTATTTTATTTGTATTTTTTTGGGCTTACAGTATAAGCACGCTATTGTCAAATGACAAGGAAGAATAAATTATGAGGAAATAATATAAAATGTTACTGTAAAGAATTTATATAAATATAAAGTTTTATAGCTAGATTCAGAGAGAGTTCCGGCGGCGTATCAGTAGATACGCCGTCGTAACTCTCAATCTACTCCGTCGCAAATTTAAGCGTATTCTGGAAACCAGATACGCTTAAATTAGGCTAAGATACGAGCGGCGTAAGTCTCCTACGCCGTCGTATCTTAGGGTGCAATATTTACGCTGGCCGCTAGGTGGCGCTTCCGTTGAGTTCGGCGTAGAATATGCAAATGACTAGATACGCCGATTCAGAAACGTACGTGCGCCCGTCGCAATTAGTTACGTCGTTTACGTTAGAGATACGCCGGCGTAAAGATAAAGCTGCTCCCTAGGTGGTGCAGCCCATGCAAGGTATGGACGTCAGAACAGGCCTATCTTTTTGCGTCGTTTGCATAAGGCCTCGTACAGACGAGCAAACATGTACGATGAAAACGGTCCGCCGGACCGTTTTCAGCGTACATGTCCGCCCGGAGATTTCTGTATGATGGCTGTACACACCATCATACAGAAATCCACGCGTACACGATACGATACGAGGCCGCACCGTCGCCGCGTAGATGACGCGGCGACGTGCGCGGCCCTGGCAGTTTAATGCTTCCACGCATGCGTCAAAGTCATTCGACGCATGCGAGGGATGGCGGGCGCTCGGACATGTACGGTAGGTCTGTACAGACGACCGAACATGTCCGACGGACAGGATTACAGCGGGCATGTTTCTAAACAAGCAAGTTTAGAAACATTTGCCCGCTCGAAAAAGGCCCGGCGGGCAAATGTACGCTGGAATCCTGTCCGCTCGGCTGTACAGACGACCGAACATGTCTGCTGAAACTGGTCCGCGGACCAGTTTCAGCAAACATGTTCGGTCGTGTGTACGGGGACTTAGTCGTACGCGAATCGGGCTGGACGTAATTTACGTTCACGTCGGAACGGCGCACACTGGGATATGTCCACAGACGGCGCATGCGCCGTTCGTAAAAAACGTCAATCACGTCGGGTCACGAGTAATTTACATAAAACACGCCCCCCTCATCCTCATTTGAATTAGGCGTGCTTACGCTACGCCGCCGTTACTTAGGAGGCAAGTGCTTTGTGAATATAGCACTTGCCTCTCTGACTTACGGCGGCGTAGCGTATATGCGATACGCTACGCCGCCTCAAAAGTGAGCCGCCCTACCTGAATCCAGCTATTAATGCGCAAAGGTTGTCCCTGATTGGATTTCTGCCATTTGCGTTTTATTTTAATCACCCCCCCCCCCCTCCACTTCCTGTACACCCCCTATGGACCAGAGTAATTTTTACATACCTGCTATGGACCTGTTTAACCACTTCAGTCACTGCGTCGCTTTAACCACCTAAGACCGGGACCTTTAGGCAGCTAAAAGACCCGGCCAAAAAAAAAATTGCAAACAGCAATAAACAAAAAAAGAGCGACAATTTGGAAAAAAAAAAAAATATTTTGTACTTTTTGCTACAGTATAAGAAATATCCCAAAATAATAATATTTTTTTCCTCAAGCCGATATGTATTCTTCTACATATTTTTGGTAAAAAAAAAAAAAAAATTGCAAAAATCAATTAACAAAAAAAGAGCGACAATTTGAAAAAAAAAAAAAAAAAACAATATTTTGTACTTTTTGCTACAGTATAAGAAATATCCCAAAATAATAATATTTTTTTCCTCAAGCCGATATGTATTCTTCTACATATTTTTGGTAAAAAAAAATTAAAAATTGCAAAAAGCAATTAACAAAAAAAGAGCGACAATTTAAAAAAATAAAAATAAACACAATATTTTGTACTTTTTGCTATAAGAAATATCCCAAAATAATAATAATTTTTTCCTCAGGCCGTGTATTTTTCTACATATTTTTGGTAAAAAAAAAATCGCAATAAGCAATAAACAAAAAAAGAGCGTCAATTTTGAAAAAAAAAAACACACAATATTTTGTACTTTTTGCTATAAGAAATATCCCAATTTTAAAAAAAAAATATAGGAATTTTTTCCCTCAGGCCGATATGTATTCTTCTACATATTTTTGGTAAAAAAAAAACACAAAAGGTAATAAACAAAAAAAGAGCGACAATGTTGAAAAAAAAACTAAAAACACAATATTTTGTACTTTTTGCTATAATAAATATCCCAATTTTAAAAATAAATAATATTTTTTTTCTTTAGGCCGAAACGTATTTTTCTAAAAAAATCGCAATAAGCGTTTATTGATTGGATTGCACAAAAGTTATATCGTCTACAAACTATGGCAAAGATTTATGGCATTTATATGGCGTTTTTTTTATTAGTTTTTTTTTACTAGTAATGTCGTGATCTGTGTTTTTTTTGCGGTATTGCGACGTTGCGGCGGACAGGTCGGACACGTTTGACACATTTTTGGAACCATTGACATTTACAAAGCGATCGGTGCTATAAATATGCACTAATTTCTGTGTAAATGTCACTGGCAGGGAAGGGGTTAACACTAGGGGGGCGATCAAGGGGTTAACTGTGTTCCCTATTGTGTGTTCTAACTGTGGGGGGGAGGGGACTAACTAGGAGAGATGACAGATCGTGGTCTTTACTTTGTAGAAACACGCAATTCCGTCTTCTCTCCTCTGACAGCTGCCGCTCGTGCACGCTCTCGCGCCCTCCGGCCACGCGCATCGGGTTCCCCGCTCTCGCGCCCTCTGGTGGCTCTCCTGGTCGAAGCCGTATATGTACGGGATTTCGCCCAAGATAGACATTTTGCTGCAGTATATCTGTTTGAGGCGGTTGGGAACCGGTTAATCAACAATATCTTTCTAATTACTTAAAGCGGATGTGCGCTCAAAAAAAAATATTAAAAGCCAGCAGCTACAAATACTGCAGCTGCTGACTTTTAATATTGGAACACTTACCTGTCCTGGAGTCCAGCACTGTCCGCAGCAGAGGACGAGCGATCGCTCGTCACCCTGCTGCTCCCCCCTCCATCCACGGTGAGGGAACCAGGAAGTGAAGCGCTCCGGCTTCACTGCCCGGTTCCCTACGGCGCATGCGCGAGTCGCGCTGCGCCCGCTGATTGGCTCACACGCTGTGTGCTGGGAGCCGAGTGTTCCCAGCACACAACGGGGGACGGACGGGATGTCAGGAAAAAACCCGTCTTTTGCCCGTGTCGTGTAGCCGGAAGTGGGTGCAAATACCTGTCTGTAGACAGGTATCTGCACCCCCCTCCCCCCTGAAAGGTGTCAAATGTGACACCGGAGGGGGGGAGGGTGCCGATCAGCGCGACTTCACTTTAGGGTGGAGATCCGCTTTAAGATAACAAAGTAGTAGTAATACCTACACCGATCAGCCATAGGATTAAAACAACCCCCCACAGGGTGGCATGGACACCACTGGACCTCTGAAGGTGTGCTGTGGTATCGGGTACCAAGCTATCAGTAGAAGATCCTTTAAGTCCTATAAGTTGGGAGGTGGGGCCTCCATGGATTGGACTTGTCTTTCCAGCACATCCCACAGATGCCCGATTGGATTTTTATTTTGGAGAATTTGGAGGCCAAGCCAACATCTCAAACTCAATGTTGTGTTCCTCAAACTATTCTTGAATTCATCAGACCAGGCCACCTTCTTTCATTGCTCTGTGGTCCATTTCTGATGCTCATGTGCCCATTGAAGGCGATTTTGAACCTGGACATGGGTCAGCATGGACATCCTGGCCGGTCTGCGGCTACGCAGCCCCATACACAACAAACTGCGATGCTCTAGCACTTTTCAATCAGAACCAACATTCACTTTTTCAGCAATTTGAGCGATAGTAGCTCTTCTATTGGATTGGACTACACAGGCCAGCCTACCCTCCCCATGTGCATCAATAAACCTTGGCCAACCAGGATCCTGTCGCCAGTTTTCTTTCTTTGGACCACTTTTGGTCAGTCCTGACCACTGCAGACTGGGAACATCCCACAAGAACTGGAGTTTTGAAATTGCTTTGACCCAGGAGGTATATTGTCGCTCTATTCTTGTGGAGGGAAGTCTATTAATGCCAGGGTGAAATGCCAGGGTGAAATCCATGAGTAGTAGAAACCCAATATGTAGTGAATCCAAAAATGTAATGGATAAAAACCAAGTGCTCATAACATCCTCTTGACGTCAAAAGTGAAAACAACTCGTGAAGAAAGTTTACAAGTAGATAATCCACCACCAATTTAGATGAAGGCTTACCAGAATGTTTGAACGCGTTTCGTCTAACTAGACATCATCATCTAGACATTGACCCCAGATGATATCTAGTTAGACTTTAATAAATACTCAATATTTTTTACGGAATCACGCTATGTGGCATTTTGTTCTCCTCTTCATGTGAATACATGGGAAAATATGTCCATCTTGCTCCATGAATACCTACCTTGGAGGTTACTACCCTTGAAAGCCATTTGAAGACTTGTGGAATTATCTGATTCCTCTATCAAAGGTTGCCAGCTTTGAAGCCTTCATCTTTGGTGTACACCACCACAAGCCTGTTTGACTCACTGGGCATACACCATTTTGGGTTCAAACATTCTGGTAAGCCTTCATCTAAATTGGTGGTGGATTGTCTACTTTATTCACAAGTTGTTTTTTACTTTTGACTTTAAGAGGATGTTATGAACATTTGGGGCCAGATCCACAGAGATTTAGATGGGCGCAGCGTATCAGAGATACGCTACCCCGCCGTACCTTACCTGGCGGATCTTCGAATCCTCAAAGAATTCACGCTTTAAGTTACGGCGGCGTAGTGTATTTCTGGCGGCGGATTTCAAATTGGGCGGGTAGGGGGCGTGTTTCATTTAAATGAAGCGCGTCCCCGCGCCGAATGAACTGCGCATGCGCCGTCCCGAAATTTCCCGCCGTGCATTGCGCTAAATGACGTCGCTAGGACGTAATTTTTTTAACTTATACGTGATTTACGTCCATCCCGATTCACGGACGACTTACGCAAAAAAAAAAAAAAATTCTAATTTTGACGCGGGAACGACGGCCATACTTAACATGGCAAATCTAACTATACACCGCAAAATAGCAGCTTTAATTAACTATACGCCGGAAAAAGCTGACTAGAGATGACGTAAGAGAATGAGACGGCCGCGCGTACGTTCGTGGATCGTCAGAAATAGCTAATTTGCATACCCGACGCGGAAAACGACGAGAACTCCACCCAGCGGATGCCGAAGTATTTCATCTACGATCCGAAGGCGTACGAAGCCGTACGCCTGTTGGATCGAACCCAGATGCCGTTGTATCTTGGTTTGAGGATTCAAACTAAAGATACGACACGGGTAATTTGAAAGTACGCCGGCGTATCAGTAGATACGCCGGCGTACTCGCTCTGAGGATCTGGCCCTTGGTTTTTATCCATTGGATTTTTGGATTCACTACACATTGGCCCGGATTCACAAAGCACTTACGCCGACGTATCTCGAGATACGCCGCGTAAGTGTAACTATGCGCCGTCGTATCTGTGCGCCGTGCCCACAAAACTAGATACGCCTGAAAATAGGCTTCCTACTACTGATGTAACTTTCCTACGCTGGCGTATCGTAGGCGCATATTTACGCTGGGCGCATTCGCCGCTCCCATTGATTTTCTATGCACATATGCAAATGAGGGAGATACGCCGATTCACGAACGTACTTGCGCCCAGCGCATAATATACGCGGTTTGCGTAAGTCGTACGTCCGGCGTAAAGTTATTTCCCATATATGAGGCGCAACCCATGCAAAGGTATGGACCAGGGAACACAAGCTGTCGTATTTTACGTTGTTTACGTAGTACATGAATATGGCTGGGCGTAGGTTACGTTCACGTCGTAGGCAGTGATTCGACGTATCTTAGGCAGTTGTTTCGACGTGATTCTGAGCATGCGCACTGGGATGCGGCCACGGGACGGTGCATGCGCCGTTCGTTTTAAGTACTTCTATGGCGCTTGGCCCATCATTTGCATGGGGTCACGCCTCATTAGCATGGCTCACGCCCACTTCCACCTACGCCGAGGAAACCCAGCGTAGATTTGAGAGCGAATGGGAGCAAGTGCTTTGTGAATACTGTGCTTGCCTCTCTGCTCTGCGTCGTTGAGCGTATATTCGATACGCTACGCTGGCATAAATATGCGCCAATGTATGTGAATCCGGGCCATTGTCTTTATTTTGTGACATGTTTCTAGCGCTGCACTTTTAATTTTATTTTTATGTTATTTTTGCAACTGTACATTTATTGTGCTGGCTGCTGCTCATTGTTTAAAAGGGACAGTGCGGTATTATACCTTCCCTTTCTATTGGTGCCAGGGAGGTCTATGTTTGCTGGGGGAGGAGGGGTCAATTGTTGCTGGGTGGGATCTACAGTTGAGGGGACGGTCTATTGTTGCTGGCTGATGGAGGGTCTGTTGATGCTGGCTGCTCTGAGATCTGTTGTTGCTCTGGTGGAACTGTTGTTACTGGGGGAGGGGGGGGGTATTTTGTTTCAGGGGGTATACTGTTGCTGGGGGTCTATTGTTGTTGGCTGCAGGTGATCTATTTTATTGCCTTTCTTGTTATCATTAGCAAATTTCATACAAATTACTTAGCACCACAAAATTAAACGTAGTCCTGTATTTTCTAAAAAGGGGCAGTACTCGGAGGTGGGTAGGGGTGGAACCAAGGGACGGTGCTTGGAGGTGGGTAGGGGGTGGAGACAAGGGGTGTCTCGGAAGGAGTACTTGCACCTATTCTCTGATAAAAAGTATCACATATACTTTGTCCCCTGGGGGACAGAACACTGTAATAATAATAAAAAAGAAATGAGGCTTCTTCTTAGAATTACCCTTTACTTGACTGATAGCTGGATTCACGTAGACCTGCCTAACGTTAGGCAGGCGTAGCGTATCTCATATACGCTACGCCGCCGTAAGTTAGAGAGGCAAGTGCTGTATTCACAAAGCACTTGGGGCCAGATTCACGTAGGTGAGCGGCGGCGTAACGTATCGTAGATACGTTACACCGCCGCAAGTTTTCATCGCAAGTGCCTGATTTACAGAGCACTTGCGATGAAAACTACGCGCAAGGCGGGCCAATTCAAATGGGCGTGTGCAATTTAAATTAGGCGCGCTCCCACGCCGGACCTACTGCGCATGCTCAGTTGCGCAATTCCCATCGTGCTTTGCGCGCCGTGACGTCATTTTTTCGAATGGCGACGCGCGTAGCGTAATTCCGTATTCCCGGACGGCTTACGCAAACGACGTTCATTTTTAAATTTTGACGCGGGAACGACGGCCATACTTTAGACAGCAATACGTTTGCTGACTAAAGTTAGGGCACCCAAAACGACGACTAACTTTGCGACGGGAAACTAGACTAGCGGCGACGTAGCGAACGCGAAAATCCGTTGTGGATCGCCGTAACTCCTAATTTGCATACCCGACGCTGGTTTACGACGCGAACTCCCCCCAGCGGCGGCCGCGGTACTGCATCCTAAGATCCGACAGTGTAAAACAATTACACCTGTCGGATCTTCTGGCTATCTATGCGTAACTGATTCTATGAATCAGCCGCATAGATAGAAACAGAGATACGACGGCGTATCAGGAGAAACGCCGTCGTATCCCCTTTTGTGAATCTGGCCCTTGCATCCTAAGTTATGGCGGCGTAGCGTAAATGTGCCGGCGTAAGCGCGCCTAATTCAAATTGTGAAGAGGTGGGCGTGTTTTATGCTAATGAATCGTGACCCGACGTGATTGACGTTTCGAACTAACGGCGCATGCGCCGTCCGTGGACGTATCCCAGTGCGCACACTCCAAATTACGCCGCAAAGACTAATTGGTTTCGACGTTAACGTAAATTCCGCCCAGCCCCATTCACGGACGACTTACGCAAACGATGTAAAAATTAAAAAATTTGACACGGGTCCGACGTCCATACTTAACATTGGCTGCGCCATCTTTTTGGTGGAATATCTTTACGCCTGAAAACGCCTTACGTAAACGGCGTAACGGGCAAGCGTACGCTCCTCGTGAATAGGCGTATCTCGCTGATTTATGCATTCTAGGCTTAAATCAGCGTACACGCCCCTAGCGGCCGGCGTAAATAGACAGCTAAGATACGACGGCGCAGGCGGTCGTATCTTAGCTAGATTTAAGTGTATCTCAATTTGAGAATACACTTAAATATACGACGGCGCAGATTCGGAGTTACGACGGCGTATCTACTGATATGCCGGCGTAACTCTACTTGAATCTGGCTATGAGTGTTTAAGGTGAAGAACAATTTCAACGTGCTATGCGAAAAAAATCACTTTTTGCTAAATCACTCGCCAGTTTTATTATTGTACATTGTGCTATTATAGGGTTTCTTTCACGCTCTTGTATCACCTATACACGTTTCCCTAATTGCGCTCATTTGTGATGATTGACTGCTCGTAGATCAGTACCATGTTGGGTTAGGGTTGTAGATGTGATTTATTATCACTTTATACTGTCCACTTAGCGTGTGTAATTTTTATGAGAGCAGTTCTTTTTATTTGTGTAGTGTCAGGTTTTTATGACAGTCTTGTATGGCACAGCGAGAATAATTTATTCCGCGCATTCTTCCTTTTCAGAAAGAGAGTCTTGTTTCAGTCCACTTTACAGCTAATTCAAGATATTATAAGTCCTGTGATCATTGAGACGGTATAAATTACGGCGAGGTTCCTTCTGAAACTGCTTAAAACTTATTTAAAGAGACTGAAAGAAAGAAAAGCGGAGGTGTCATCGATGATAATCGGTCAGATATTAGCGTCAACTCTACAACACGAACCAAACAAAACCCAGCAGCTAACACCTTAATTATCACTGTGGGCGACGTTTTCGCTTTATCCATTGTATTCCAGGTTGTGTTGTTTTTACGTGATCCTTACATGGACATGACTTTCTAGAAGCATTTGTCAAGGGAACCTGGCAGGTAAGACATGGGGGGCCAGATCCACGAAGCAGTTACGCTGGCGTATCTATTGATACGCCGCGTAACTTCTAGGTTGCTCCGGCGTATCTTTGTTTTGTATCCACAAAACGAGATACGCCTGAAGCTGGGCTAGATCCGACTGGCGTACGTCTTAGTACGCTGTCGGATCTAAGGTGCATATTTACGCTGGCCGCTAGGTGGCGATTCCGTCGATTTCCGCGTCGAGTATGCAAATTAGCTAGATATGCCAATCCACAAACTTACGTCCGGCCGGCGAATTTTTTTATGTAGTTTCCGTAAGGCTTTTTCCGGCGTAAAGTTACCCCTGCTATATGAGGCGTAGCCAATGTTAAGTATGGACGTCGGGCCAGCGTCGAATTTTCCGTCCTTTACGTCGTTTGCGTAAAACGTTTGCGAATAGGGCTTTGCGTAGAATTACGTTCACGTCGAAAGCATTGGCTTGTTGCGGGTTAATTTGGAGCATGCGCACTGGGATACCCCCACGGACGGCGCATGCGCAGTTTAAAAAAAACATCAATTACGTGGGGTCAAGACGTATTAACATAAAACACGCCCACAACTTAGTGATTTGAATTGCGCGCCCTTACGCCGACAAATTTACACTACGCCGCCGTAACTTACGGCGCAAATTCTTTGTGGATACGGGAAATACGCTGTAAGTTACGGCGGCGTAGTGTATCTGAGATACACTACGCCGGACTTACAAATGCGCCGCGCTACGTGGATCTGGGCCGGGGTTTCTGCCATGGCTGCTATCCCATCTTTTTGAAGGTGCATCCTTCAGGGCCTTTATGGTCATTCTTCAAGTCATTAACTAAAACCCATAAATTAGCATAGACCAAAATAGGCCAGTAGGTCTCACTGGTAGAGAAGACCCTAAAAGGGTAGAAGGTTACATTTGTAGAAGATCTGCAGAGTCTAGTAGGTGACAAATGTAGAATAGATCCTAAGAAACTGGTAGGGTACATTTTTAGAATAGACACAAAGGGGCAGATCCACAGAGAGAGTACGCCGGCGTATCTACTGATACGCCGGCGTACTTTCAAATTTCCCGCGTCGTATCTTTAGTTTGAATCCTCAAACCAAGATACGACGGCATCTGGGTAAGATCCGACAGGCGTACGTCTTCGTACGCCTTCGGATCTCAGGCCTAGTACACACGAGAGGATTTATCCGCGGAAACGGTCCGGGGGACCGTTTCCGCGGATAAATCCTCTGGCGGATTTTGATCTCAAGGTTGTACTAACCATGAGATCAAAATCCCCGCGGAATTCCGTCCGCGGTGACGTGTCGCGCCGTCGCCGCGATGATGACGCGGCGATGTGCGCGACGCTGTGATATAAGGACTTCCGCGCATGCGTCGAATCATTACGACGCATGCGGGGGATGGATTCGGACGGATTAATCCGGTGAGTCTGTACAGACCAGCGGATCAATCCGTTGGACTGGATTCCAGCGGATCGATTTCTTAGCATGTCAAGAAATTTTGATCCGCTGGAAATCCTTTCCCGGGGACAAAAATCCGCGGAAACAGATCCGCTGGATCGTATACACCAGGGGATCTATCCGCTGGAACCGGTCCGCAGATCAATTCCAGCAGATCGATCCTCTCGTGTGTACGGGGCCTCAGATGCAATACTTCGGCGTCTGCTGGGTGGAGTTTGCGTCGTTTTCCGCGTCGGGTATGCAAATTAGCTATTTCCGACGATCCACGAACGTACGAGCGGCCGTCGCATTCTCTTACGTCGTCTCTAGTCGGTTTTTTCCGGCGTATAGTTAAAGCTGGTGTTTTGCGGCGTATAGTTAGACTTGCCATGTTAAGTATGGCCGTCGTTCCCACGTTTAATTTGAATTTTTTTTTTCCGTAAATCGTCCGTGAATCGGAATGTACGTAAGTCGCGTCTATGTTAAAAAAAATTACGTCCCATGCGCAGTTCATTCGGCGCGGGGACGCTCTTCATTTAAATGAAACAAGCCCCCTAATCACCGATTTGAATTCCGCCGCCAGAGATAGACTACGCCGCCGTAACTTACAGCGCAAAATCTTCCTGGATTCGAACTAAAGCCAGGTAAGGTACGGCGGCATAGTGTATCTCTGTGGATCTGCCCCAAAGAGGCTAGTAGGGTACATTTGTAGAATAGACCCTATGGCCCGGATTCACAAAGCACTTGCGCCGACGTATCTCGAGATACGCCGCGTAAGTGCAAATATGCGCCGTCGTATATGTGCGCCCACAAAACTAAGATACGCCTGAAATTAGGCTTCATCCGACCGACGTAACTTGCCTACGCTGGCGTAGAGTGGGCGCATATGTACACTGGACGTATTTGGCGCTCCTATTGAATTTCTATTCACATATGCAAATGAGGGAGATACGCCGATTCACGAACGTGCGCCCGTCCGACGCAGTGCGCGTAAAGTCATACGTCCGGCATAAAGTTATGCCCCATAACGGAGGTGTAACGTAGGACGTGAATATGACTAGGCGTAGGTTACATTCACGCCGTAGGCAGTGATCCGACGTATTTTAGGCAGTTGTTCCGACGTGATTGTGAGCATGCGCACTGAGATGCGCCCACGGGACAGCGCATGCGCATTTGGCCATACGTATCTGTCTGGCGCTCGGCCCATCATTTGCATGTGGTCACGCCTCATTAGCATGGCTCACGCCCACTTTCACTTACGCCGACTTACGCCTTGGAAACCCAGCGCAGATTTGGAAGCACTGGCTTTGTGAATTCAGTGCTTGCCTCTCTGCGCTGCGTCGGCGTAGCGTAAAGGAGATACGCTACGGCGGCATTAAATATGCACCAGTGTCTGTGAATCCGGGCCTAAAAGTCTAGAAAGTTACATTTGTAGAATGCACCCAAAAAGGCTAGCAGGTTACATTTGAAGAATAGACCCTAAGAGGCTATTAGTTTTACTTACTAGCCTAAAAGGCTAGTAAGTTAAATTTTGTAGAATAAATCCCAAGAGGCTAGTAGGTTACATTTTAAGAAGAGAGCCTAAGAGGCAACTTGGTTACATTTGTAGAATGGACCCAAAAAGGCTAGTTGGTTTTATTTGTAGAAAAGACCTTAAGAGACTAGCAGGTCTTATTTGTAGAATGGACCCTAGGAGACAACTCGGTTACATTTGTAGAATAGAGCCAAAGAGGCTAGTAGGGTACATTTGGTGAAAATAACCTAAAAGACGAGTAAGTTACATTTGTTGAAGACCCGTATATGCTAGTAGTTACTTCTTTACATACTTACCCGCCTCTATTCTACAAATGTAACACTAAGAGGTTAGTAGGTTACATTTGTAGAGTAGAACCTAAGAGGCTAGTGGGTTATTTTTGTAGATAGACCAGAAGAGGCTGGAAGGTTTCATTTGTAAAATCAACACTAAGCGGCTAATAGATTACGTTTGCAGAGTAGACACTGAGGCCGCGTACACACGGTCGGTCCAAACCGATGAAAAGGGCCTGAAGTCCAGTTTCATCGGTCCAAACCGACCATGTGTACGGCCCATCGGTCTGTTGTCCTTCGGACAAAAATTATAGAACTTGCTTTAAAATCGTACCGATGGACGGCTGACCATCGGTCAAAACCGATGGTTAGTACACAAAAGCATCGGTTCAAAACCCGCGCATGCTCAGAATCAAGTCGACGCATGCTTGGAAGCATTGAACTTCGTTTTTTTCAGCACGTCGTGTGTTTTACGTCACCGCGTTTTGACCCAAATCGAATTGAACTGATGGTGTGTAGGCACATCAGACCATCGGTCTGCTTCAGAGGTGAACCGATGAAAGCGGTCCGTCAGATCATTCTCATCGGATGGATCAACCGTGTGTACGCGGTCTAAGAGGCTAGTGGGTTATTTTTGTAGATAGATCCTAAGATGATAGTAGGTTACATTTTTAGAATAGACCTTAAGAGGCAAGTTGGTTACATTTCTAGAATAGAGCCTAACTTGGTTACATGTGTAGAATGGACCCAAAAAGGCTAGTAGGTTACATTTGTAGAATAGAGCAAAAAACACAGAGAAGACACCGTATGCTCATCCAATTTTAGTCAAAAATCAAATAGGGGTATGGAATTAAGTGATGAAGCTAGATCCCTTCCCAATATAAAGATCAGATCACACCGTCAACCGGGGGGTGTCACAGACAATAAGGCCCTGTACACACGAGAGGATATGCGATGGAAACGGTCCGCCGGACCGTTTCCATCGGACATTTCTCCTCCGGATTTTGATCTGATGGCTGTTCACACCATCAGATCAAAATCCCTGCGGAAAACATCCGCGGTGACGTGGCCGCGCCGTCGCCGCGACGATGACGCGGCGACGTGCGCGACCCTGGAAGGTAAGTACTTCCACTCATGCGTCGAATCATTTCGACGCATGCGAGGGATGGGGATCAGACTTTCTTATCCGGTGAGTCTGTACAGACGACCGGATAAGTCCGAAGGACAGGATTCCAGCGGATAGATTTCTTAGCATGCTAAGAAATTTTTATCCGCTGGAAAACCGTCGGCTGGACAAATGTCCGCTTGAAAATGTCCGCTCGGGCCTACACACGACCGGATCTGTCCGCTGGAACTGATCCGCGGATAAATCCCAGCGGACAGATCCGGTCGTGTGTACAGGGCCTTAGACCCCGGGGTTGTGTTCCTCTGAATGATCAGGCATATAAAAAAAAAACGGAAAAGAAGGTTTCCAAAAGATATTCTTCAAAGAGGAACTGCCGGGTGGAACAAAATTTCTTTATTGAATATCCACATATTACTTTACAATTACCACGAGGGTGAGGGCACGCCTGTTCCACTCAACGAACGACCTCCACCTATCCAAGAGCTCCTCTCGTCACCTTCCCGGGCTGTGCCGGGAAGACGCGGCAGACTACACCGCATAGCTCACACGGAACGTTGACTGTTTGAAATATTGCTACATTGAAACAGACCCAATGAGCATAGTCTATGCCCCCTTTTCAGTGAAGATCACGATCTCCCTATACTGAACGGCCTGGATTCACCTTCTATTTTCAAGGATCATTGGCCCAGCATATATAGACTTGAAAAAGGAAAAAATGACATAAAACAAGACGTCAAACGCTTGTTTCTACCACCACTCTTAATGAAGGGGTTGTTTACTCAGATTTAATCCATTTGTTTCCTTAAAATAGTCATCTTTGTATCCACTTGTCCTGGGTAATGGATCTTCCTAATCAGGGCCGATCCTAGGGTCATAGGCGCCTGGGTGCAGAAATATTTCTGGCAATATTTCTGTCATTTTACTAACTCCTCCCCTTTACATCTCATTATACATCACATCTCTAGATGGACTAGGCGCAGGAATGGGCAGGTATGTGTATCCTATGCAATCTATCATGCCATAAAACATCTAGAGCAGGGGCAGCCCAGAGCACGTGTAAAGGGATGCTGGGGATGCCATCCCCCAGCACACAAAACACTGTGACTCACCTCGATTCTCTCTTTGTGCAGCCTGAGACGGACACAAACAAGGAGAGAAGGAGGGAGGGGAGAACTCTGGCACTTTGGCGCCCCCACCTCTGCAGGCGCCTGGGTGCAATGCACCCTGTGCACCCTGCCTAGGATCGGCCCTGTTCCTAATCAGTAATCATCTGTTTCATTCATGTCGATCTTGCTAGCAATGAACCATACTATGTTCTTTTCTTTCCGTGTGGGAAGTTTATAAACAAACGCATATGCACTTAACTGGATCAAAAGCACAAACTCTTGATACAGATATTGGCCCGGATTCAGATACAATTGCCTATCTATCGGTGGGCGTAACGTATCTCAGATACGTTACGCCGCCGTAACTTAGGGCGCAAGTTCCGTATTCAGAAAGAACTTGCGCCCTAAGTTAAGGCGGCATAGCGTATGTGGTCCGGTGTAAGCCCGCGGAATTCAAATTCTCCATGCAGTGGGTGTGTTGTATGCTAATGAAGGCTGACCCCGCGTAAATTACGTTTTTGGCTAACGGCGTGAACGTATCCCAGTGCGCATAATCCAAATTAACCCGCAAAAAGCCAATGCTTTCGACGTGAACGTGAATTTCGCCCAGCCCTATTCGCGAACGACTTACGCAAACGACGTAATCAACGGAAAATTCGACGCTGGCCCGACGTCCATACTTAACATAGGATACGCCTCATATAGCAGGGGTAACTTTACGCCAGAAAAAGCCTAATGTAAACAACGTAAAAAAATTCCCCCGGGCGGACGTACGTTTCTGAACCGGCGTATCTACCTAATTTGCATATTCCTCACGTAAATCTAGGGAAGCGTCACCTAGCGGCCAGCGTAAATATGAAGCCTAAGATACGACGGTGTAAGAGACTTACGCCAGTCGGATCTTAGGGAAATCTATGCGTAACTGATTCTACGAATCAGGCGCATAGATACGACCCTGCACACTCAGGCCCCGTACTCACGACCAAACATGTCTGCTGAAACTGGTCCGCGGACCAGTTTCAGCAGACATGTTTGGCCGTGTGTAGGCCCGAGCGGACCATTTTCGGGCGGATCGGACAGGTTTCCAGCGGACAACTGTTTCCTGGACTTGCTTTAAAACAGTCCGCTGGAAACCTGTCCGCCCGGACATGTACGGTCGTCTGTACAGACCTACCGTACATGTCCTGCCGCCCGCCATCCCTCGCATGCGTCGAATGACTTTGACGCATGCGTGGAAGCATTTTAAAGGCAGGCCGCCCATGTCGCCGCGTCATTGTCGCGGCGACACCGCGTCATCGACGCGGCGACACCGCGGACACGCCCCGCGTATTGTTTACACGCGGACCTCTGTTCGATGGTGTGTACAGCCATCGAAAAGAAGTCCCCGGGCAGTCCCCGGGCAGACATGTCCAATGAAAACGGTCCGCGGACCGGTTTCATCGGACATGTCTGCTCGTGAGTACTCGGCCTCAGAGTTACGACGGCGTATCCGGAGATACGCTGTCGTAACTCCTATCTGAATCCGGGCCATCAATTTTTACTTTTTGATACACTTATGCCCCATACACACGATCGGGCTTTTGTCCGGCCAAACTAACATCGGCATTCCGACGGAATTCCATCGGAGTAAAAGAGAACATGTTCTCTATCTAAACTCCGATGGAATTCCTTGGAAAAAAGTCAGATGGGGCATACACACGGTCAGAATTTCCGATGGAAAAAGTCCGTCTGACTTTTTCCATCGGAAATTCCGATCATGTGTACGGGGCTTTCAAGTTCATTGAGACTGTTTTGAGAGGTATAATCCTGCCGGATGGACGTGAGTTGTGTATGACTGATTGTGGTGGCCACCTGTGTCCTATTAAAGTGGAGGTTCACCCGGAAATATGAATTTTTAACCTTAGATTGAGGCTCATTTTGTCTAGGGGAATCGGCTAGTATTTTTACAATTGAAGCAGTACTTACCTTTTTAGAGAGCGATCTTCTCCGCCGCTTCCGGGTATGGGCTGCGGGACTGGGCGTTCCTATTTTGATTGACAGTCTTCCGACAGGCTTCCGACGGTCGCATCTATCGCGTCACGATTTTCCGAAAGTAGCCGAACGTCGTTGCGCAGGCGCCGTAAAGATCCGCACCGACGTTCGGCTTCTTTCGGCTACTCGTGACGCGATGCATGCGACCGTCGGAAGCCTGTCAGAAGACTGCCAATCAAAATAGGAACGCCCACTCCCGAAGACCATACCCGGAAGCGGCGGAGAAGATCGCTCTAAAACGGTAAGTACAGCTTCGATTTTAAAAAAACTAGCCGATTCCCCTAGACAAAATGAGCATAAATCTAAGGGTAAAAGTTATTTTTAGGGTGAACTCCCGCTTTAAGACTGCTGTCTTAATTTTAATTTAATGTGGTGGAGGAGGGTGTATTTTTCTAAAAAAACTTTTCTAAATAATTGTAAAGTAATATGTGTATATTCAATAAAGAAATTTAGTTCCACCTGGCAGTTCCTCTTTGAAGAACATCTTTTGGAACCCTTCTTTTTTCTATACATTTGTAGAATAGAGTCTAATGCCCCGTACACACGATGGGCCAAATTCACATAGAGATACGCCGTCGTATCTCTGAGTTTCGTCGGTCGTATCTATGCGCCTGATTCATAGAATCAGGTTACGCATAGATATGCCTAAGATCCGACAGGTGTAACTGTGTTACACCGTCAGATCTTAGGCTGCAATTCCAGGCCGGCCGCTAGGTGGCGCTTCCCTATCTTTTACGCGAATATTATGCTAATGAGCAGTTACGCCGATTCCGAAACGAACGACCGCCCGGCGATTTTTTTTTTACGTTGTTTGCGTTCGGCTTTTTCCGGCGTATAGTTACCCCTGGGTCTATGAGGCGCAGCCAATGTTAAGTATGGCCGTCGTTCCCGCGTTGAATTTTGAAATTTTACGCTGTTTGCGTAAGTCGATTCACAAAGGCGCTGGACGCAAGTTACGCTCACGCCGAAACCAATGACGTCCTAGCGACGTCATTGGGAGCAATGCACGCCGGGAAAATTTGCGGACGGCGCATGCGCAGTTAAATTGGCGCGGTGACGCACCTGATTTAAATACTACACTCCCCCTAGCCGCGGAATTTGAATTCCGCCGGGGGATTTACGATACGCCGCCGCAAATTTTGAGGTAAGTGCTTTGTGAATTAACCACTTGCCTCAAAAACTTGCGGCGGCGGATCTTAAATCACATAGGTTACGCGGATCTAAAGATCCGCTAACCTATGTGAATCTGGCCCGATCTGTTTTCCCGTTGGCAAAAGTCAGATGAGAGCTTTTGGTCGGGAATCCCGAGCGTGTGTATGCTCCATCAGACTTTTTCCAAATGGAAAAACTGCTGGAAAAAGATAGAGAGCAGGTTCTCTTTTTTCCCCCGTCAGGAAAAAATCCGATCGGAATTTCCTATCGTGTGTACAAATTCCGACTCATGCTCGGGAACAAATCAACGCATGCTCAGAACTTCATTTTCTCAGCTCATCGTAGTCTTTTACGTCACCGCGTTCTTGGCAGTCAGAAGTTCGCCGAACTTTTGTGTGACTGTGTGTATGCAAGGCAGGCTTGAGCGGAATTTCGTAGGAAAAACCATCCGTTTATTTTATTTTTTTACGACGGGAAAACCGCTCGTGTGTATGGGGCATAAGATCTAACTTGATTCTGAGCAGTCCGTCTGACTTTTTCCATCGGAATTTCCGATCGTGTGTACGGGGCATTACTGTCCTTGTGAATCGGGAATGTAAGTTTGTCTATTCTCCTAAGAAATTTGCTCTTCAAAAATCCGACTCTCAGGCCCCATACTCACGACCAAACATGTCTGCTGAAACTGGTCCGCAGGCCAGTTTCAGCAGACATGTTTGGTCGTGTGTGGGCGCGAGCGGGCCGAATTCCAGCAAACATTTGCCCGCCGGGCCTTTTCCCAGCAGACAAATATTCCTGGACTTGTTTTAAAACAGTCCGCTGGAATTCTGCCCGCTCGGACATGTACGGTCGTCAGTACAGACCTACCGTACATGTCCAGGCGCCCGCCGTCCCTCGCATGCGTCGAATGACTTCGACGCATGCGTGGAAGCATTTTAAAGGCGGGCCGCCCACGTCGCCGCGTCATTGTCGCGGCGACACCGCGTCATCGACGCGGCGACACCGCGGACACGCCCCGCGTATTGTTTACGCGCGGACTTCTGTACGATGGTGTGTACAACCATCGTACAGAAGCCCTCTGGCAGACATGTATGGTGAAAACGGTCCGACGGACCGCTTTCACCATACATGTTT
This sequence comes from Rana temporaria, assembly GCF_905171775.1. Taxonomy (NCBI): domain Eukaryota; kingdom Metazoa; phylum Chordata; class Amphibia; order Anura; family Ranidae; genus Rana; species Rana temporaria. The sequence goes on from NC_053491.1 coordinate 13,160,406, forward strand.
GGTCGTGAGTACCCGGCCTCAGGCCTCGTACACACGACAGAGTTTCTCGGCAGAATTCAGCGAGAAACTCGGTCAGAGCCGGATTCTGCCGAGAAACTCTGTCGTGTGTACACTTTCAGCCCGATGGAGCCGCCGAGGAACTCGTCGAGAAAATAGAGAACATGTTCTCTATTTTCTCGTTGTTCTATGGGAGAACTCGGCCCGCCGAGCTCCTCGGCGGCTTCAGGGCTGAACTCGCCGAGGAACTCGACGTGTTTGGCACGTCGAGTTCCTCGGCCGTGTGTACGAGGCCTGAGTTGCATATTTAGTAGTATGTTGAGCCTGCAGCACTGTTATAACACTGTGGATCACAAATCACTTAAACCGCAACATAAGGGTCTTGCTGGTGCTCGTGGGAATAAAAATGATTGCATTTGACATAGTCATTGGTCTGGGTGTCTTAATTTTTTTTTTTGTTGTGTTCTTCTTTATCAGGCTGCGACAGTGAGCACTGGGGTCCACACTGCAGTAACCGCTGCCAATGTCAGAATGAGGCACTGTGTAACCCCATCACCGGTGCCTGCGTATGCTCCGAAGGCTACAGAGGATGGCGCTGTGAAGACTGGTGTGACCCCGGGACCTACGGCAAAGCTTGTCAGCTGAGGTGCCAGTGCCAGAACGGAGCAACATGTGACCACAGGACTGGCGAGTGCCACTGTGCCCCTGGATACACGGGAGCCTTGTAAGTATCTAAAAGACACATTCAATTATCCTTAATGATCTTAGATTTTGATTTGACCTTTTTAAAAAAAAGAAATCGGTGCCAAAAGACACAGGCCCAGATTCTCAAAGGGCTTACGACGGCGCAGCGCCATGTACGCCGTCGTAAGTCCTAATCTGGGCCGTCGTATCTATGCGACTGATTCTTAGAATCCATTAGATCCGACAGGCGTAAGGCTCTTACGCCGTCGGATCTTAACTGCTATTTTTTTTTTTGCCCACTAGGTGGCGCTTCCCTCGTTTTCCCCGTCGAGTATGCAAATTAGCTAGATACGCGAATTCCCGAACGTACGCGCGGCCGACGCAGTAAAGTTACGACGTTTACGTTAGGTTTTTCTGGCGTAAAGTTGCCCCTGCTATATGAGGGGCAACCAATGTTAAGTATGGCTGTCGTTCCCGCGTCGAAATGTATAAATTTACGTTGTTTGCGTAAGTCGTCCGTGAATGGGGCTGGACGCCATTTACGTTCACGTCTAAACCAATGACGTCCTTGCGACGTCATTTGGAGCAATGCACCCTGGGATATTTTACAGACGGCGCATACGCAGTACGTTCGGCGCGGGAACGCGCTTAATTTAAATGCTACACGCCCCCTACCCGCCTATTTTGAATTAGGCGGGCTTGCGCCGGGTGATTTACGCTACGTCGCCGCAACTTTACAGGCAAGTTCTTTGTGAATAAAGCACTTGCCTGAAAAACTTGTGGCGGCGTAATGTAAATGAGATACGTTACGCCCGCCCTAAGTTACGCCATTCTACGAGAATCTGGGCCACAGTATGTTGTGTGTAGGAAGGAGTTAACCTATCCCCATCAGCATAGGTGTGCGCAGCCTATTGCATTAGGGTGTGCACCCCAAAGTAATAGGGCAATGGACAGTGGCGGTAGAGCAGTGGACGATGTCAAAAGTGCAGAGACTGGTGTCAATTTATTTTTGCATTATTACTTTTTTACAATTTTATTATTTTTTAAAATATATTCTATTTTTTTTGTACAATATTATTATTATTATTTTTACATTTTTTTTTTAGGAGCCCCATGGGGGCCTAGGTGAAATATCAGGGGTCTAAATAGACCCCTGATGTCTCACTTTTGAGACAGAGAAAAGGACTGTTGGATACATGCAACTCATAATATATGGCGCACAGGATCCTGAATGAAAAGTACACAGTGTAAACCTGGTTGTGCCAGGAGTTGGTGGGGGCTCGTGAGAGAGGTCTACCCTCCTGACGGTGAGTAGGGGACACCTCAAATGGAGCATACATTAGGTGACCTGAGCCCTTGTGTCTCATACACAGGATATGAATACAAGGCCTTGTGAAAGAATAACTCTCAACCAGCGGAGAAGTTGGTGCTGCATTGGACCAAGGGGTGGCGTTGAATGGTTTTTGAACCTGCCATCTGTACACACTGTGAGGGGACTCTGCATGGGATTTGGGGAAGTTATGATATGAAGAGATTGGCCTCTTGGATAGGACTGTATCATTGTGTCCACCTAATGGAGAACCACTACATTGGGCAGCTGGGGGGGGGGGGGGGTAGGGTTGCCACCTTTTCTTCAAGCCAAACCCGAACACTATAGCGGCACAGGGCACGTTTGCGGCAAACAGTGGGTGTGGCCAAACTGCTCTTGATGACACCATGGCTCCCCCTCAGTGATGCCAAACCTGCCCCCAGACATCGGCCCGCATCTCCCGAATGGCAACAGATTTTTGTGTGACTACTTCAGTTACTTGGGGAACCACAGCCCAGTCTAAATAATGTGTCCGGGTTTTTAGGCAGACTGAAACCCGGACACAAGATCCCAAACCCGAACTGTCCGGGTGAATCATGGACAGGTGGCAACCCTGGGGGGGGGGGGCTAGATGTAGCCTTGTATTTTTGGCCTCTTTTCAAATGCTAGCTGGCTGGTTGTTTCTGGCTTCAATACTTTCCAAGTTGCTGAACCAAAACAGGTAAGCTTTTAATGAAGTCCTACTTGTTTCTCCTCAGTGACTCCAAAAAGCATTGAAGCCATTAGATCAGTATGGCAGACGAGCAGTAAGATCTCATTTAAAATCAGAAGTCAGCTGTGCTAGCCCATATATTTGGATGAACTCAGGTTTCCTTTAGGATTCTAAACTATTTATGGTGCTTGACTATGGTATTACCTACGGCTTATCCTACTAACAAATGACCCTTCACCTTAATAACCACACAAGACTTAGATGGAGTAAATTGGCCAAAGCGGCCATTTAATTAACCAAAATATATATATATATACAGTGGGGATGGAAAGTTTGGGCACCCCAGGTAAAAATTTGTATTAATGTGCATAACGAAGCCAAGGAAAGATGGAAAAATCTCCAAAAGGCATGAAATTACAAATTAGACATTCTTATAATATGTCAAAAAAATAGATTTTATTTCCATCATTTACACTTTCAAAATGACAGAAAACCAAAAAATGGCGTCTGCAAAAGTTTGGGCACCCTGCAGAATTTCTAGCATGCACTGCCCCCTTTGCAAAGCTGAGACCTGCCAGTGTCATGGATTGTTCTCAATCATCGTCTGGGAAGACCAGGTGATGTCAATCTCAAAGGTTTTAAATGCCCAGACTCATCTGACCCTCCCCCAACAATCAGCACCATGGGTTCTTCTAAGCAGTTGTCTAGAAAACTGAAAGCTGGAGAAGCTATAAGAAGATAGCAAAGCGTTTTCAGATGTCAATATCCTCTGTTCGGAATGTAAGTAAGAAATGGCAGTCATCAGGAACAGTGGAAGTTAAAGCAAGATCTGGAAGACCAAGAAAAATATCAGACAGAACAGCTCGCAGGATTGTGAGAAAAGCAATTCAAAACCCACGTTTGACTGCACGATCCCTCCAGAAAGATCTGGCAGACACTGGAGTTGTGGTACACTATTCCACTATAAAGAGATACTTGTACAAATATGGTCTTCATGGAAGAGTCATCAGAAGAAAACCTCTTATACGTACTCACCACAAAAATCAGCGTTTGAACTTTGCAAATGAACATATAGACAAGCCTGATGCATTTTGGAAACAAGTTCTGTGGACCGATGAGGTTAAAATATAACTTTTTGAGCGGAATGAGCAAAGGTACGTTTGGAGAAGAAAGGGCACAGAATTTAATGAAAATAACCTCTGTCCAACTGTGAAGCATGGGGGTGGATCAATCATGCTTTGGGGTTGTATTGCAGCCAGTGGCACAGGGAACATTTCACGAGTAGAAGGAAAAATGGATTCAATAAAATTTCAGCAAATTTTGGATGGTAACTTGATGCCATCTGTGAAAAAGCTGAAGTTAAAGAGAGGATGGATTCTACAAATGGATAATGATCCTAAACACACCTCAAAATCCACGTAGGATTACATCAATAGGTGTAAACTGAAGGTTTTGCCATGGCCTTCACAATCTCCTGACCTCAACATAATTGAAAATCTATGGATAGACCTTAAAAGAGCAGTGCGTGACAGACAGCCCAGATATCTCAAAGAACTGGAAGACTTTTGTAAGGAAGAATGGGCAAAGATCCCTCAAACAAGAACTGAAAGACTCTTGGCTGGCTACAAAAAGCGTTTACAAGCTGTGATACTCGCCAAAGGGGGCAGTACAAGATATTACCTCTGCAGGGTGCCCAAACTTTTGCAGACGCCATTTTTTTTGTTTTCTGTATTTTTGAAAGTGTAAATGATGGAAATAAAATCTAACTTTTTTGACATATTATAAGAATGTCTAATCTGTAATTTGATGCCTTTTGGAGATTTTTCCATCTTTCCTTGGCTTCGTTATGCACATTAATACAAATTTTTACGTGGGGTGCCCAAACTTTCGATCCCCACTGTAACTCTCAATAATTAACATAATAACACAATAACCATTTATATAAACTTCCAGTATTTCTCACCACTCTGGGGCACAAGGTCCAATAGGCATAACCCATAACTGTACCTGCTAGTCACTTCCAGGCCTCCAGACGCTAAAACATCAGACTCGGAGACAACTAGCAGGTACCCATATACCAACTGGGTGCCCTACCTCAGGCGGGTCCCTAACCATGCCTTCTAGGTGCCCATATGACCTAGCAATGACCTTGCACCCCGCCACAATGTCCGCCACTCGCGGTCATCAAACCCCCATACCAGTAAACAACGGTCCCTTAAAAAACAGGGAAGGAAGGTGGGATGCTGCTTACCCTGCGCTCCTCGTTGCGAACTGGCCCCTCCCCTTCCTCTTTCCTCTAACCTAACTGAGCCTCCTTCTCCCCCCCTGGCTCTGCCAACCCCACGCTACCCTGTGTCCTCCAAGCTCCGCCCCATTAACCCCTGTAATGCCCGCCCTCTGTTGACGCCTGCGGCGTTCCTCAAGATTACTGAAGTCATGAAGACAGATTCTAGATGTAGACAGAACGTCTGTGCGCTCTTTTGTAAAGTCTTACGTGTGCTTGTTTTTCTTTTTTTTTGTTCACATGGTAGTTGTGAGGAGCTGTGCCCATCAGGAAGCCATGGGGCGCTATGTGAGCTTCGCTGTCCTTGCCAGAACGGAGGGGTGTGTCATCATGTGACGGGCGAATGTTCCTGTCCAGCAGGATGGACGGTAAGAACATAAATTTTGCCTAAGCAGTAAACTACAAAGTGTACCCTTTGCCCTGAACGTCTCTTAAAAAGATAGCAGTGCACTTTCTGTGTCTAGGCACCTCTGTTCTGTAGTCTCATATCTGTATATATGTGCAGTTTAGGATTATGTCTCACCTTACCAACCACTCTCTGCCAACAAATAAAATTCAAAATACAGTGGAACCTCAGTTTAAGAGTAACTTGGTTTGAGAGCGTTTTGATTTGCGAGCAACTTATTTTTTTAAATTCTGACTCGGTTTGCGAGTGTTGACTCGCAAGGCGAGCAGAATTCAAGCTAAATAGGCCTGCAGTACCTCATTTGGCCTGAGGTACACGGGTGCAGGAGCCGAGAAAAGCCGAACATTGGCCTGCAGTACCTCATTTGGCCTGAGGTACGGGGGCGCAGGAAACAAGCCAAAGTGTCCTCAGGCCTTTTTGGACGTTTTCAGCACTCTCTGCCCCCCCCAACCTCTGGCCGCATTCGGTATTGCATCCCATTGAAGTCAACGTGGAACAAATTATTTTTGTTTCCATTGACTTCAGTGGGAAAACTCGCTTTGATATGCGAGTACTTTGGATTACAAGCATACTCCTGGAACAGATTATTTTCGTAATCCGAGGTTCAACAACATACAAAGCCATCCACAACTCGGCCCCAACGTACATCACCAATCTCATCTCAAAATATCACCCAACATTGCCCGTTTTGCTCTCCACAAGACCTCCTGCTCTCGAGCTCCCTCATCACCTCCTCCCATGCTTACTTCCAGGACTTCTCCAGAGCCTCTGCCATCCTCTGGAACTCCCTACTGTTGTGGAAATGTTATTATATGGACGCATGTGGACATTATATTCAAGGATATGTGTGTTTTATAGATTGTCATCTGTCTCCCTGTGTCTGATTTAAACGAAGAGCGCTGTAGCAGAGCGCACTTGGGTTGAATCGGGACCAGCGGTAAAACCGTCAGTATGAAAACCATCTTGTGGCCTTGGAGACTTGTTCTCTGTGTGTGTGTGTGTGGGCGTTTGCCGGTTTGTAAGTATCAATTGCAATGCGCTGGGCTTCTTGCTCTCAAATGGCTATGCACATTAGAGAAGCGAAGTCCGCATAACGAGAGAAACATAATAAATCTCTCTTGTGGCTACGCTCTCCCTTTTGGATACAAATCTGCTTTTATAAGAGGACAATGATATCTGCCTTGTTGGTATACTCGTAAAGTATATTGACAACAGCGGTAGCAATGTCCCCGCAGATCTTCTCAAGCCTGTAAGAATAAATATAATTATCCTCACTAGATACTGGTTAATGAGCAGTATTGAATGGGCTCCATGCTGACTGTCATGTCCTGTGTAGTCATCCATTTCCTGTGATGTCATTTCCTGTGATGTCATTTCCTGTAATGCCATTTCCCTACACTCCTGTGATGCCATGCTGATTTCCCTACACTCTCAAAGTGTGAGCCAGCTATTTAATTCCACCTAAAAGTAAAGCCCATACTTGTTAATGTTTATTACATATATGATTGTTAAACAAGTCATTTTATAATTTAAAGTAACAATGAAATTTCCTTTAAACTTTGACAATGTAATTTTCTAAAAATGTAACAAATGTTACAAATTCACATAGCTTCCTTGTAAAGGGTGTTCCGGATCCCAATGGTGTCCCAATTCCCCCCCAACCAGGAATTTCACTCATTCTTCTTGTATGATTGGGCACTGCTTTTCCATGAGGTCTGCCCAAAGTTATAAGTTTGGCATCCCCTGCAATATATGTTTCATTTTTTTATGAGAAACTCTCTTAGGCTCACCCTACCCTAACATGATGTAGACACTGATGCTTTTTCGATTTCAACTTAGACACTGGACCAGGTGGGTATGATGAAAGCTAAGACTTTGGACCAAGTGGGTATAATGAAGATGTTGGACTGGGTGGGTATAATGAAGGCTAGGACATTAAAGCTAGTTGGTATAATCATGATATTGGATCAGGTGGGAATAATGTAGGCTAAGACTTTGGACCAAGAGGGTAAAATGAAGACATTGGACCAGGTAGGTATTACGAGGGCTAAGATAGGACCATGTGTATATAATAAAGATATTGGACCAGGTGGGTATTATGAGGTCTAAGATTGCACCATGTCTGTATAATGAAGAATTTAGAGCTGATGAGTATAATGAAGGCTAAGACTTTGGACCAGGTGGGTATAATGAAGACATTGGACCAAGTGGATATAATGAAGACATTGGGCCAGGTGGATATTATGAAGGCTAAGACTTTGGACCAAGTGAGTATATTGAAGCCATTGGCCCAGGTGCTTATAATGAAGACACTGGACCAGTTGGGTATTGTGAAGTCTAAGACATTGGACCAAGTGGGCATAATGAAGACATTGGACCTAGTGGTCATAATGAAGACTTTGGGCCAGGTGGGCATAATGAAGGTTAAGGCTTTGGCCCAAGTGGGTATAGAAGATATCAGAATGGGTGGGTATAATGAAGGCTAAGACATTGGAGAAAATGGGTATAATAATGATATTTGACCAGTTGGGTAAAATGTAGGCTGAGACTTTGGACAAAGAGGGTAAAATTAAAACATTAGACCAGGTGGATATAATGAGGGTTAATATAGGACCATGTGGGTATAATAAAGATATTGGACCAGGTGGGTATAATGAGGGCTAAGATTGGACCATGTCTGTATAATGAAGAATTTGGGCCTGATGGGTATAATGAAGACATTGGACCAAGTGGATATAATGAAGTCATTGGGCCAGGTGAGTATTATTAAGGCTAGGGATGAGCCGAACACCCCTCGGTTCGGTTCGCTCTAACGATCGCGGCGATACCTCACGTGTGGTTTGAATACCGTTTACATATGCGGGCGCTACTCACGTATGTGTTCGCTTCGTCGGGACGGGGCGCATTTTCTGGCTCCTAACTTTTTTAGCTGGCTCCTAGACTCCAAGCAAATTTGTCAAACCCTGGGTTAGGCGTCCATCGGTTAAATTTGAAAGCAAGTTCTAAATTTTTGGACTGAAGGATAACTGACCGATGGCGCCCACACACGATCGGTTTGGACCAATGAAAAGGTCCTTCAGTGCGTTTTGACCGACCGTGTGTACGCGGCCTAACTGAAGCTAACTCACTCACCTGCCTGCTCTATCTAACTCAAAATAAATTACACTGTCTCTCTCTCTTTCTCTGTCTTTAACCACCGCCGCAACACACCAAACAAAGCCGCCACGCATGCGGCCTTATATAGTGTGGGGCATGTTCTAAACCCCCTGAGACATAATTGGCCAAAGCCACCCTGGCTTTGGCCAATTATGGCTTTCCGTTTTTTCCACGCTGTGATTGGCCAAAGCATGCGGGTCATTGTCCATGCTTGGCCAATCATCAGCCAGCAATGCACTGCGATGCCGCAGTGAATTATGGGCCCTGACGTGCTACTCGAATTTGGCGCGAATGGCCCATAATGTTTCGAAATTCGGCGAACGGTCAAACAGCTGATGTTCGAGTCGAACATGGGTTTGACTCGAACTCGAAGCTCATCCCTAATTAAGGCTAAGACTTTGGACCAAGTGGGTATATTGAAGCCATTGGACCTAGTGGTTATAAAGAACACACTGGACCAGGTGGGTATAATGAAGGCTAAGACATTGGACCAAGTGGGTATAATGAAAACATTGGATCAAGTGGATATAATGAAGACATTGGTGGTTATAATGAAGGCTAAGGCCCTGTACACACGATCAGTCCAAACTGATGAAAACAGGCTGAAGTTCAGTTTCATCGGTCCAAACCGACCATGTGTGGGCCCCATTGGTCAGTTGTCCTTCGGTCCAAAAACAGAGAACTTGCTTTAACCAAACGATGGTTAGTACGCAAAAGCATCGGTTCCAAACCCGGGCATGCTCAGAATCAAGTTGACGCATGCTTGGAAGCATTGAACTTAATTTTTCTCAGCACGTCGTTGTGTTTTACATCACCGCGTTGGACTCGATCGGTTTTTGAACTGATGGTGTGTACGCACATCAGACCATCAGTCAGCTTCATCGGTTAACCGATTAAACTGAACTTCAGTCCGTTTTCATCAGTTTGGACTGATCGTGTGTACAGGGCCTAAGACTTTGGGCCAAATGGGTATAATAAAGATATTAGACTGGGTGGGTATAATGAAGGCTAAGACTTTGGACCAAGTGGGTATAATGAAGGCTAATGCCGCGTACACTAGACCATTATTCGGGTTCTAAAAAATGAAGTTTTTTTTAATGTCATTAAAAACTATCGTGCGTGGGCTCCAGAGCATTTTTCACAATCTAAAAAATGGGCATTAAAAATGTCGAACTATTTTTTCACAACGTTTTTGACGTTGTCGTTTTTAAGGTTGTAAAAAATGGTCGTGTGGGCTTTAATGACGGGAAAAAACGCGCATGCTCAGAAGCAAGTTATAAGACGGGAGCGCTCGTTCTGGTAAAACTAGCGATCGGAATGGAGTAAGCTCATTCATCACGCAGTAGCAGACAGAAAAGCGCGAATCGTCTTTTACTAACACAAAATCAGCAAAAGCAGCCCCAAGGGTGGCGCCATCCGAATGGAACTTCCCCTTTATAGTGCCGTCGTACGTGTTGTACGTCACCGCGATTTTCTATAGCATTTTTTTTTTCATGATTGAGTGTAGGCACGGCCGTTTTAATGATCGGGTTGAAAAAAACTTTTTTTCTAGACCCTTAAAAACTTAATTTTTTAGAACCCGAAAAACGGTCGTGTGTACGCGGCATTAGACTTTGGACCAAGAGGGTAAAATAAAGACATTGGACCAAGTGGGTCTAATGAAGACATTGGATGAAGTGGATATAATGAAGACATTGGTGGGTATAATAAAGGCTAAGGCCCGGATTCACGTAGACTTACGACAGCGTATCTCCAGATACGCCATCGTAAGTCCGAAAGGCCGCCGTCGTATCTATGCGCCTGATTCATAGAATCAGTTACGCATAGATTTGGCCAAGATACGAGCGGCGTAAGTCTCCTACGCCGTCGTATCTTGGGGTGCAATAATTACGCTGGCCACTAGGTGGCGCTTCCTTGATTTCCGCGTTGAATATGTAAATGAGCAAGATACGCCGATTCACGCACGTGTATACGCCCGTCGCAATTAGTTACGCCGTTTACGTAACACATACGCCGGCGTAAAGTTAAAGCTGGTCTCTAGGTGGCGCAGCCCATGCAAAGTATGGACGTCGGAACAAGCGTATCTTTTTACGTCGTTTGCGCAAGTCGTACGCGAATAGGTCTGTGCGTAAGTTACGTTCACGTCACAGGCATTGAGCCGGCGTATCTTTGGACGTAAATACGACGTGATACTGAGCATGCGCGCGCATGCGCCGTTTCGTTCGGCCATGCATCTACATGGGGTCAAGCCTCATTTAAATACAACACGCCCCCTACCAGCCTACTTTGAATTATGCGCGCTTACGCCGGCCCATTTACGCTACGCCGCTGTAACTTAGGACGCAAGTGCTTTGTGAATACAGCACTTGCCTCTCTAAGTTGCGGCGGCGTAGTGTAAATACGATACGCTACGCCCGCGCAACTTAAAACAGCCCTACGTGAATCCGGGCCTAAGACTTTGGACCAAGACGGTAAAATAAAGACATTGGGCCAGATTCACAAAGAGATACGACTATCTACAGATACACCATCGTATCTCTGACTTACACTGGTCCTATCTATGCGTCTGATTCATAGAATCCGATACGCATAGATAGGGCTAAGATCTGACAGTGTTACACTGTGTTACACTGTCGGATCTATTTTTCAATTTAAAAATGGCGCCAGGGGCGTTCCCGCTGATTTACGATAAATAATATGTAAATCAGCGAGATACGCAAATTCACGAACGTACGCGGACCCAACGCAGTCTTCTTACGACGTTTCCGTAGCGGCGTACCCGTCGTATACTTACCCCTTCTTTTATCAGGCGCAGCCAATGTTAAGTATAGCCGGCGTTCCCGCGTCGAATTTGAATTTTTTAACGTCGTTTGCGTAAGTCGTTCTCGAATTCGGACGGACGTCGTTTACGTAAGCGTCGAAACCACTGACGTCCTAGTGACGTCAGTGGGAGCAATGCACGCCGGGAAATTTCGCGGACGGCGCCTGCGCATTTAAATCGGCGCGAGAACGCGCCTGATTTAAATAGTACACTCCCCTAGCCGCAGAATTTGAATTCCGCCGGGGGATTTAGGATCCGCCGTCGCAAGTTTGGAGGTAAGTTGTTTGTGAATTAGCCACTTGCCTCCTAAACTTGCGGGAGCGGATCTTAATTCACGTAGATCGAGCGGATCTATAGATCCGCTGCGCTACGTGAATCTGGCCCATTGAGCCAGGTGGTATAATGAAAGCTAATGCAATAAGCCGAGTGAGTATAATGTAGAAACCAGTGAGAAAAAACTTGGTAAAACAAACAGCAATTTCTTCAGAGTGAAGTAAGGTATGAATCTGCAAAAAAAAAGTTTACTGAAATCCTTACGATATATAGTTTACCTGGAGGGGATTGTTTCCCCCCCCCCCACAAAACTTGAGTTACAATGCTTTGTTATTAAATCTGGGTCATTGTGTGCGAAAGCTTCCAATGCTGTTCAATGCGGCAGAGTTTCGTGCAAAGGACAGTAACCCATTGCAGTCCAAAATTTCCAGATTTCCCAGACTTGCCTCCGTTTACTGTGATTTGCATATAATGGGGTAAATTCAGGTAGGGGCGCGCACTGAAACGGCGGCGCAGCGTAACGTGTTTACGCTACGCCGCTGTAAATTACAGGAGCAAGCGCTGTATTCACGAAGCACTTGCTCCGTAATTTGCGGCGGCGTAGCCTAAAAGGGGCCGGCGTAAGCGCGCGTAATTAAAATGATCCGGTAGGCGGCGTGGATCATTTAAATTAGGCGCGTTCCTGCGCCGAACGTACTGCGCATGCGCCGTCCCTAAAATTTCCCGACGTGCATTGCGCTAAATGACGTCGCAAGGACGCCATTGGTTTTGACGTGAACGTAAATGGCGTCCAGCGCCATTCACGGACGACTTACGCAAACAACGTAAAATTTTTAAATCGCGACGCGGGAACGACGTCCATACTTAACACTGGCTGCGCCTCCTAATAGCAGGAGCAGCCTTACGCCGAAAACGAGTTACGCAAACGACGTAAAAAACTACCGCCGGGCGCACGTACGTTTGTGAATCGGCGTAAGTATGTAATTTGCATACTCTACGCTGACAACTACGGAAGCGCCACCTAGCGGCCAGCGTGAGAATGCACCCTAAGATACGACGGCGTAAGAGACTTATGCCAGTCGTATCTTAGGCTAATATCGGCGTATATAGCTTTCTGAATACAGAAAATAGATACGCCGGCGTAGCTTTGAATTTACGCGGATAATATCGGCGTATATAGCTTTCTGAATACAGAAAATGGATACGCCGGTGTAAATCGTTCCTGAATCTACCCCAATGACTGTTCTATACATTGCCTTACTGGATAAGCTCTTGTAGAGTCAATGGGCCAGATCCAACAAGATCTGCCTATCTTTAGGCAGGCGTAGCGTATCTCAGATACACTACGCCGCCGTATCCAGCGTAGTTTCCGTATCCAGAAAGAATTTGCGCCGTAAGTTACGGCGGCGTAGTTTAAATGTGTCCGCGTAAGGGCGCGCAATTCAAATGACTAAGATGTGGGCGTGTTTTATGTTAATTCATCTTGACCCCACGTAAATGACGTTTTTTTTTTTAACGGCGCCGTGGGGGTATCCCAGTGCGCATGCTCGAAATCACGTCGCAAGTAGTCAATGCTTTCGACGTGAACGTAAATTACGTCCAGCCCCATTCACGGACGACTTACGCAAACGACGTAAAACACGACGCTGTTCGTGCGTTTCCGACGTCCATACCTAACATGACTTACCCCTTGATTTATGAGGGGTAACGTTACGCCGAAAAAAGCCTTACGTAAACGACGTAAAAAAAGGGGCCGGGCGGACGTACGTTTGAGGATCGGCGTATCTAGCTAATTTGCATACTCTACGCGGAAATCAACGGAAGCGCCACCTAGCGGCCAGCTATGCACCTAAGATCCGACGGCGTACTAAGACGTACGTCAGTCGGATCGAGCCCACATTCAGTCGTATCTTGTTTTGTGGATACAAAACAAAAATACGACGGGGCATCGTAGAACTTACGCGGCGTATCAATAGATACGCCCGCGTAAGTTCTTTGTGGATCTGGGCCATCGTATCCATAGGCAATCACTGTTATCGCAGGCAACACAGCTGTGCCTATATTCGGTTACTGTTGTCTATGCCAGTGACCAGATTTGATTTGCAGATGGCAGATTAATAATATTTGCCTGAACATGGGAACCAAAGAAAAAAAGACTTATTGACACACCGTAAGCTAAAAACCAAAACCCGTCAAGAAAAAAAAAATAATAATAATAATAATAATAACTAGGTGAATAGTATATATTTGTCTATCAGGTGACATTGGATAGATAGCCATTTGAACTTCTCGGCCTTTTGGCTAAGATCAAGTGTAGTATCTGTTCTTATCAGTTGCCAGGAGGTGGCGCTATGCTAACCGTCCCTAGTACACGGCGAGGTGGAAAGGCATGGCGGTGGCAGATGCAGAACCTGCTGGCGTGGAGGTGAAAGCCTTCTGATCGGGACGGAGAAACATCCGGTCGAAGCTGAAGGGTCGGGTCCCTGGCCTTCTGGCCTAGATTTGAGTAGTATCCGCCCCTTTCAGTTTTTTCGGTTGGGAAAGCCTGCCCCTTTTCGGTGTTATTGAGGGGAATTGGCCCGTACCGCCGAATATAATTAGGTGGGAGCAATGGGAGCGATGGTTGAGGTTTGCCAATTTACCCTCTCCATAGGCTCCTACTTGTTCAGATACCTTCCTGACTGGGGTAGGGCTGTATCAGTCTGGGCTGCTGGTCAGGGTTGTGAGAAAGGCCTATGGTGAATGTGCCCCTGGAGTGGCAGTTCAGGGGTGCCATAATTGCACTCGTGTTTCTATTGGCACTTTTGCTTTTTGGCACCATGGTCACTTCACCATCACACTTTTTTTACACCTGCCTCTAGGGCCGAGTCTTTTGTCTGGGACCAGAGGAATTTTTGTTTCCTGGCCGGAGTGTCGGTGACATAGATATGCAATAAAGTCTGGCAGCTTACCTGTTTCCATATGCTCATTAGAGGCCTGACTCTGTTCTGGTTCCCTTTGTATTACTTCTCCTTCCTGTATGGCCCCACCCAGGCCATCCCAGGAAGTCTATATTAACTGTTGCACTACAGGTCTGCAGTGCTGTTCAACAGTGTTGTTTGCTTAAGTTCCTGTCTGCAGTGTGCTACGATTACCTTCCTGTGTATCGTTTTTGGCTCGTCCCTGACTTCTCCTGTTTGCCTGTGCCCTTGACCTTTTGCCTGTCCCTCGGTTACCCTTGTCTGCCTGTTGCCCCGACCTCGGCTTACCCATCACTACCGTTTGTCCTGCTTGCTGCTTCCCCTCTCTCTCTCTGCGGAGCTTGACCTAGGGGATCCCAGGGGTCGCGACCTGGATCCAGCTGCGGCGAAGGCCATCCTCACCACTAGAGGCTCTGGTGAACACAAAGCTGGGTCTTAGACTCCACGCCCTGGCCGATCCTGGGTTCACGCTTCGGCCCCGTACAGACGACCGAACATGTCTGCTGAAACTGGTCCGCGGACCAGTTTCAGCATACATGTTCGGTCGTGTGTAGGCCCGAGCGGGCAGGATTCCAGCAAACATTTGCCCGCCGGGCCTTTTCCCAGCGGGCAAATATTTCCGGGCTTGTTTTAAAACAGCCCGCTGGAATCCTGTCCCCTCGGACATGTTCGGTCGTCTGTACAGACCTACCGTACATGTCCAAGCGCCCGCCATCCCTCGCATGCGTCGAATGACTTCGACGCATGCGTGGAAGCATTTAACTGGCAGGCCCGCACACGTCGCCGTGTCATCGTCGCGGCGACGGCGCGGACATGCCCTGCGTATTGTTTACGCGCGGATTTCTGTATGATGGTGAGTACAGCCACCATACAGAAATCCCCGGGCAGACATGTACGGTGAAAACGGTCCGACGGACCGGTTTCATCGTACATGTTTGCTCGTCTGTACCCGGCATTCCTCTCTGATAGCAGCAGTCGACTATAGGGTTCACTACCCTGTGGTGCATCCCTGATCCCAACGGGGTTGTCAGGAACGTTACTTACCGAGGCCGAGATGCTGAGGGCGGCTCACCTTTGCGACCCTGTGCAGACCACTCCCTGGAGTTAGAACAGAGGAGGGACGGCACAAGGAGGCACCTGTGCCGGGAACTGGTAGGCAGACTTGGTGCAGCTGACGAAAACAGGGCAGGTGCAGAGGACTGGAGACAGTCGTTGATCAGGCAGGAACAGGCAGGTAAGTCCAGAAGGGATCAACAGGAAACAAAGGCAAATCCGGGTCACAGGCCGTGGGTCAGGAGTTGGAGAGATCAGAGGAAGTCCGTGAGAGCAAGCCAAGGTCAATGGGCAGGAGACAACAGCAAATCCGATAAGCAGGCAGGGGTCAAGTGTAGGAGACGCCAGAGAATCGTCAAGGTCCAATCCGGGTCAAGCAGGTCAGGGTATTCAGGTTTCAAGGGTCTCTCACAGGGTAAAGCTGACAACGAACCAGCAATTAGCAAAGGGGAAGGGGCTGGCTTAAATAGGCCGCACTGGCCACTGATTGGTCCACAGAAGTACAGGTTTCAGAACCAGGCTCCAATGGACAGCACACAGAATAGAACTGAGCAGTGGCTCAGAGACAAAAGAGCTGGACCTTCAATGGAGAGATCCTGGGTTCGATTCCACCCAGGACCAACTAGGGAAAGAGACCGTAAAAGGTCTGTGCCCTGACAGGGGTGCACTTGTCACCTGGCCACAGGTGACCTGACGGCCGGCCATCGTGTTGCACGATGGTCACTTTTCACTCTCCCTCATCTTCCTTCTTCCCCACTTTCTTTTTATTTACCCCTGTGTTGTCACTTTATGTATTTTTTTGTTTGGTGTCATGTTTGTCACAATGTGATTAGTAGGGTGCCGGTCCTCGGGCCAGCCCTGAACGTCTTGGGAGTGGGTGGACATGGCCTTCTGGCTTAGTTTCGCCTGCTCTCATGGGGTCTCCCTTCGGGGGAGCCCCACCTAGTACTTGGGTGGGTTCAGTTTCGGCAGAGCCTCCAAAGAATGGGGTCCGTGTCGGCTTTGGCTGCAAGGACCATGTGAAGTACCTCAGTCCCCGTCTGGAGCCTAACGCCCCTGGGGGATCAGGGTCAGGCACATTTTTGTGTTTCACTCTTGATGTGTGTGCACATTTTTTTGGAACCGGGTGAAGTTTGTGGGTGTGTTTTGCACGCCATAGGCTTTTTAAAATAAAAGATAGCTATTTGAACTATTGGACTTCCCATAATAACCATTGTTCCTGGATTACAATATGGATGAAGGTTGCCACTCTCATTAATTGACTTTAAATCAAAGCACTTATGTGCTGCCACAGAATCACCCGGCCGCGTATCCCTGTATTATCTAACTCCAGCTGATGCAATCACCGTCCCCAGTGTAGGTTCCCGACCAATCACACGACCAGTCACACGACCAGTCACACGACCAATCACAGCAAAAAATAAAGTACAATGTGTTGCGCTGTTGAAATTTTTTAATCCAGACTGTTTCTATACCGTCCCACCCAGGGCCGGCCCTATGATGGGACCAGGTGGTACCATGGTACCAAGCGGCACTTTAGGGGGGCGGCAAATCGACGCCTGTCAGCCAGCTTGTTCGGCCTCTCTGCTGTCTGAGGAGCCCAGCGCCGCTGCCTGTGAGGACCAGGGCCGCCATTAGGGGGGTACAGCCCATACAAGTGTAAGGGGCCCGTCACCCGTGCATTCAACGGGGCCCGGCGTCCTTTCCTCTCCCTACAGTAAGCACGACTCCCGTTGGTGCCGCCCGCTGCACTGGCTTCTGACTCTCTGCTGGGGACGGGAGTGTCAGTTTAGCATAGAAACGAGTGTACCCCCCCCCCCCCCACCGTGTCTTTTCTGCCTTAATTATTACATACATTGGGGTTGATTCAGGTAGCAATTGCGTCTGTGTAACCATAGTTACGCAGCGCAATTGCTTACTTGCGCCGGCGTTTCGAATGCTCCTGATTCAGGAACCTTGTTACGCCGACTGCAGCCTAAGATATGACTAGCATAAGGCTCTTACGCCAGTCATATCGTAGGCTGCATTCTTACGATGGCCGCCAGGGGGCGTTCCCGTAGTGGTCAGCGTATAGTATGCAAATTGCATACTAACGCCGATTCACAACCCTACTCGAGCCCTGCGTACGCAGTTTACGTTGTTTGCGTACATCGGTTTTTGCGTAAGGCTGCTATTAGCTATTAGCAGGGGCAGCCAATGCTACGTATACCTGTCGTTCCCGCGTCGCGTTTTGGAAAAATTACGTCGTTTGCGTAAGTGAATCGTGAATGGCGATGGACGCCATTCACGTTCACTTTGAAGCAAATAACGTCCTTGCGACGTCATTTACCGCAATGCACGTCGGGAAAGTTTCCAGACGGAGCATGCGCACTACGTTCGGCGCGGGAACGCGCCTAATTTAAATGATCCACGCCCCCTATGGGATCATTTAAATTGCGCGCTCTTACGCCTGGCATTTTTCAGGAGCGCCCACGCAATTTACGGAGCTACTGCTTTGTGAATGAAGCGTAGCGCAAGTAATTTACGGAGGCGCAGTGGCAAAACGGTGCGCTGCGCCTCCGTAAGAACTGCGCAAATGTACCTGAATCTACCCCACTATATATACCTGTATATACAGTTGCGCTCATAAGTTTACATACCCTGGCAGAATTTATGATTTCTTGACCATTTTTCAGAGAATATAAATGATAACACAAAAACTTTTCTCTCACTCATGATTAGCGTTTGGCTGAAGCCATTTATTATAAATCACCTGTGTTTACTCTTTTTATATCATAATGACAACAGAAACTACCGAAATGACCCCAATCAAAAGTTTACATACCCCGGTGATTTTGGCCTGATAACATGCACACAAGTTGACACAAAGTGGTTTGAATGGCTATTAAAGGTAACCATCCTCACCCAGGGCCGCTGATAGAAATCATGGGGCCCCGTACAGCCTACCTGATAGGGTCCCCTTTAGCCCCACCCCTGGTCCCTCCTTCAGCCCCTCTCCTGGCCCCTCCTCAGACCCTGCCTTGAAACAAAGTCAATATGGCCAGTGCCATATTGTGCTGCGACAGTGCCATCCATGCCATATTGTGCTGCAACAGTGCCATCCATGCCATATTGTGCTGCGACAGTGCCACCCATGCCATATTGTGCTGCGACAGTGCCACCCATGCCATATTGTGCTGCAGACAGTGCCACCCATGCCAGCAATGGCATAATGCCATTGGCAGCATGGGTGGCACTGTCTCTGCAGGCAGCACATGCATTAGTGTCATGGACAGTGCCACAATGCCGCCAATGTCATAATGTAAAGATGCTTTAGACAGGTATCTGCACCCCCCTCCCCCCTGAAAGGTGTCAAATGTGACACCGGAGGGGGGGAGGGTTCCGATCAGCGGGACTTCCGCTTAAATGCAGCCTCTCCAGCTCCCATCAATGCAGCCTCACCAGTGCCCATCAATGCAGCCTCACAAGCGCCCTTTAATGCAGCCTCATCAGCGCCCATCAAATGCAGCCTCATCAACGCCCATCAAATGCAGCCTCACCAGTGCCCATCAAATGCAGCCTCACAAACGCCCATTAATGCAGCCTCATCAGCGCCCATCAAATGCAGCCTCTCCAGTGCCCATCAATGCAGCCTCACCAGCACCTATCAATGCAGCCTACCAGTTCCCATCAATGAATGTTTGCTTGCTTAAATTCATTTGGGAGTTGGGACACAGACACCGTCGTCCTCCGCCACCGCTGCGCCTCTGAGGCCCCGTACACACGACAGAGTTTCTCGGCAGAATTCACCGAGAAACTCGGTCAAAACCCGGATTCTGCGTCTGCGTCGTCTGTACAGTTTTGGCTCGATGGAGCCGCCGAGGAGCTCGACGAGAAAATAGAGAACATGTTCTCTATTTTCTCGTTGTTCTATGGGAGAAGGCGGCCCGCCGAGCTCCTCGGCGGCTTCATCCCAGAACTCGACGAGGAACTCGACGCGCCAAGCACGTCGAGTTCCTCGGCCGTGTGTACGGGGCCTCACACTATGTGCGAACAGGGCGGCGACTGCCTGCTGATGCTGTGACTTAGTTGCTTGCTGCAGAAAGCAAGCAACAGTATTTTTCTATCATGAGAAATATCTTTTGATACAAAACATTTTGAATTATTAATACGTTTTTTTCCCCCCATGATGGATTTGTTGTCTTCCTGCTGTTATGTGAATTTGTTTTGTCTTTTCCTTCTGTACTACAGGGTTCCGTCTGCGCCCTGCCGTGCACTTCGGGAAGGTACGGGGTCAACTGCAGCCAGGAGTGTCAGTGTCACAACGGTGGACAGTGCGATCCCGCCACTGGAAGGTGTCAGTGTGCCGCTGGATACACCGGAGAGAGGTAACCCCCCCCCCCCAACACCTCACAGTGCTGATTTTATTGCTGCCGCCATAGACTAGAGATGAGTGGAACAATTTGCATGCACTAAGGCAGCGATCTCCAACCTTCTCCGCACCAGGGACTGATTTCATGGCAGACAATTGTGTTTGATGGCCGTGTCGGGGTATGTGATGTTCACTGAGTCTGTCCTCAGCCCCCCCTTTACACCACAGTGCCCCCCTTTTACACCACAGTCCCCCCTTTTTTTATCAGTGTCCTAAGTTCCCCTTAACATCACAGCCCCCTTTACAGTGCAGTCCCCTTTACATTACAGTGCAGCCCCCTTTTCATCACAGTGCCCCCCCTTTTCATCACAGTGCCCCCCCTTTTAGTCACAGTGCCCCCCTTTTCATCACAGTGCCCCCCCTTTTCATCACAGTGCCCCCTTTACATGACAGTGCCCCCCTTTTCATCACAGTGCCCCCTTTACATCACAGTGCCCCTCTTTTCATCACAGTGCCCCCTTTATATCACAGTGCCCCCCCTTTTCATCACAGTGCCCCCTTTATATCACAGTGCCCCCCTTTTCATCACAGTGCCCCCTTTTCATCACAGTGCCCCCTTTACATCACAGTGCCCCCTTTTCATCACAGTGCCCCTTTTCAACACAGTGCCCCACCTTTTCATCACAGTGCCCCCCCTTTTAGTCACAGTGCCCCCTTTTCATCACAGTGCCCCCCTTTTCATCACAGTGCCCCCTCCTTTTCATCACAGTGCCCTCCTTTTCATCACAGTGCCCCCTTTACATCACAGTGCCCCCCTATTCATCACAGTGCCCCCCTTTTCATCACAGTGCCCCCTCCTTTTCATCACAGTGCCCTCCTTTTCATCACAGTGCCCCCTTTACATCACAGTGCCCCCATTTTCATCACAGTGCCCCCCTTTACATTATTGTAACGGGGACTGCTCTGTAAAAGGGAGGCACTGTGATGTAAAGGGGGCACTGTGATGTAAAGAGGCCTGTACTGTAATGAGGGCTGTACTGTGTACAGTGCCCCCTTTACATCACAGTCCCCTTTACATCACAGTGCTCCCCCTTTTCATCACAGTGCCCCCCTTTTCATCACAGTCCCCCCCCCCTTTACATTATTGTAACGGGGACTGCTCTGTAAAAGGGAGGAACTGTGATGTAAAGGGGGCACTGTGATGTAACGGGGACTGCACTGAAATGTAAAGGGGTCTGCAATGTAAAGGGAGGCACTGAGATGTAAAGGGGGCTGTACTGTAATGAGGGCTGTACTGTGTACAGTGCCCCCTTTACAGTGTAGTCCCCTTTACATTACAGTGCCACCCTTTTCATCACAGTGCCTCCCCTTTATTGTAACAGGGACTGCTCTGTAAAAAGGGGGGCACTGTGATGTAAAGGGGGGGCACTGTGATGTAAAGGGGACTGTCAAGTACACTCTGAATAGTGATCTGGACACGGCTTGCTCTTTACTTCAGAGGCCAAAACTAGTGAGAAAAAAACGTGACTGTTAGATGTTTGGGATCCCAGCGCATGGTGACCATGAGTGTCTGACGGGATGGAAGTTACATCTTCCAGACTTTGTTTATTCAGGCTGGGGGGGGGTTTCAAGTTTTTCAGTTGAAGTAATAATGCCGCATCACCATTCGCCCCCCCCCCGCAGTATAACCCGAGCCGTACGCCTCTAACCGGAGTATTAGTCAGTAGTAATGCCCAAGGCTCGTATTATGAGATTTGCTACAAAAATAACATAAGCCATGCAAGACTCTTCCATCTCCTGCCACATCCAAGAGTCCGCAATATCCGCCGCAATATTAGACTCATAACTCTGGAGGCTCTGCACCGGGGGGTGGGGAGGTGCTGGGGGGACGGACACACCGGGGTACTGGTACTTCTGGGATGGATTACACAACAAGACTCCTACAAAGGTTTCTTTCAGCAGAAATATAAAGTACCCATACACCAGCGCCCCCCCGCACCTCTGGTCAGGTACAGTACTGCATACACCAGCGCCCCCCCCGCACCTCTGGTCACATACAGTACTGCATACACCAGCGCCCCCGCATTTCTGGCCACATACAGTACTGCATACACCAGCGCACCCCGCACCTCTGGCCACATACAGTACTGCATACACCGCCCCCCCCCGCACCTCTGGCCACATGCAGTACTGCATACACCAGCGCCCCCGCATCTCTGGCCACATACAGTACTGCATACGCCAGCGCACCCCGAACCTCTGGTCAGGTACAGTACTGCATACACCAGCTCCCCCCACCTCTGGCCACATGCAGTACTGCATACACCGGCGTCCCCGCACCTCTGGCTACATACAGTACTGCATACACCAGCGCCCCCGCATCTCTGGCCACATACAGTACTGCATACACCGGCGTCCCCGCACCTCTGGCCACATACAGTACTGCATACACCGGCGTCCCCGCACCTCTGGCCACATACAGTACTGCATACACCAGCGCCCCCGCACCTCTGGCCACATACAGTACTGCATACACCGGCGCCCCCCGCACCTCTGGCCACATGCAGTACTGCATACACCGGCACACCCGTACCTCTGGCCACATACAGTACTGCATACACCGGTGCCCCCGCACCTCTGGCCACATACAGTACTGCATACATAGAGTACTGCATACACCGGCACCCCCGCACCTCTGTCCACATACAGTACTGCATACACCAGCGCCCCCGCACCTCTGGCCACATACAGTACTGCATACACCGGCGTCCCCACACCTCTGGCCACATACAGTACTGCATACACCAGCACCCCCGCACCTCTGGCCACATACAGTACTGCATACACCGGCGCCCCCCGCACCTCTGGCCACATACAGTACTACATACACCAGCGCCCCCACACCTCTGGCCACATACAGTACTGCATACACCAGCACCCCCACACCTTTACCTAGATCGGAGTTGCGGTGTGTCAGACTGACACGCCACACCACCGATCACCGCACCGCGGACGGGGCGGCGGCTTGTTATCCTGATCACGTCACATAACCGTCCGGTCAGGATTACACAACCACTTTCCTGACGTCATATTTTTTTTTTTTAAGGTAAATTTCCTGACGTCATATTGCTATATGGCGGGCTGCAAGTGGTTAAGGCATGCTAAATTGCGTCCATGTAAACCGGGGGGGCTAAAAGTGACGCAGTGCCGTATCGCAAAAAAAATGGCCTGGTCATAAAGAGGGGGGGATAAATCTTCCGGAGGTGAAGTGGTGAATATTGCTTTATTTACAAGGCCTGATTAAGGTTGCTTTAGTGCGTTTCAATAGCCCAATAAGAGGGAAACAAACAAGCCCGGCCATCTGCTAAGTATTTCTCTGGGCTCTGTAGTAGAAGGATCCATCACGGGGATGTTGCGTTTCTTTTTAATTAACGGATGTGAAATGTTACTCTGCTGATGTAAACGATAAGAGGCTCCGGGCTTTTAGAAGTGCTGAAGTCACAAGTGCACACTTGGAATGACGCAGAGTTCAATAAAGAAGCTCAATAAGGTATTCTGTTACAGAGAGCGGATTTCGCCCATAATTCCCGGGTTTAGATGAGATGCATCGGAGGAAGTTCATTTCTTTACTGATTAACCTTTTATTTTTGTTCATTTAAAGCAGAACTCAACTCTCCCAATCAACATGAACTATCTACAATCCTTATCCTGCTAGCATTATAAATAGATCGGAGGGTATATTCAGCGGCGGCTGGTGCTCTAAAAAATTTTTTGGGGGGGGGGGGGGGGGGGGGAGACGCAAACAAACTGAAAAATTCGGAAAAATATATAAAAAAATAAAAAATATAATGCAGCCAACTGTGCTCATCAAATACAGCCACTGTGCCCATCAAATACAGTGTCACTGTGCCCATCAAACACAGCCTCACTGTGCCCATCAAATCCAGCCTCACTGTGCCCATCATATATATGTAGCCAACTGTGCCCATCATATGCAGCCACTGTGCCCATCAAATGCAGCCTCACAGGGAGCTGCGGTGGCTCAACACGATTGCCACTGCGCTGACAAGCCATTCACCTCTGCAGCTAGGGGTTCGGATCCCGGTCTCGGCTTCATGTGAATTGAGTTTGGTGGTCTCAGCCCGGCTCCTGGTGGGTGTGCTATGCGAGGTAAGCCTGCGCTTAGTACCCCCTCCCACAAAAACCACCACACTTACACGCATTTAAAATTGGGTTAACATGCACGCACTTTGACCACGCGGTCTCTAAAAAGAGAGGCGAAGGACTAACGGGGCTGGTTGAGCGGGCTAGATCCTCTCACTCCCTTATAGGGAGTCCCTCTGCCCCGTTGGGCTTCAAAGCGGAGCAGGTAGGGCGGGCTGTGTGGGAGGACCCCCTCACACACCCACCATTGCCACCCGTGGCATGGAGAAAGGTGGCAGAATGCCTCTGGGGGGAGGCCTGCCTACTCCCAACTCCTGCAGTCCGGCTCCTCTCTCGAGTACACGCACAAAATACACTTAAAAAAAAAATGCAGCCTCACTGTGCCCATCATATACAGCTTCACTGTGCCCATCAAATGCAGCCTCACTGTGTCCATCAAATGCAGCCTCACTGTGCCCATCGTATGCAGCCACTGTGCCCATCATATGCAGCCACTGTGCCCATCAAATACAGTGGTCTTTCTGTAAAGCGGCCGACATATAATGGCGGTGATTCGCCCATGAGAGCCAACTTACCGCAACTGCGGCAGCTGGTCTTTAAGTGGTTAAGCTTTGGTAGGCTTCTAAATCAGATCCCGCTAGTGCCAAACTGTGCCCATCTTATGCAGCCACTGTACCCCATGATATGCTATGCAGCCACCGTGCCCATCAAATGCAGCCTCACTGTGCCCATCAAATGCAGCCTCACTTTGTCCATCAAATGCAGCTTCACTGTGCCCATCAAATGCAGCCACTGTGCCCATCATATGCAGCCACTGTGCCCATCAAATACAGTGGTCTTAAAGCGGCCAATATATAATGGCGGTGATTCGCCCATGAGAGCCAACTTACCGCAACTGCGGCGGCTGGTCTTTCAGTGGTCAAGCTTTGGTAGGCTTCTAAATCAGACCCCGCTAGTGCCAAACTGGATAAAATATGTGCCTTTGACATTAAAAGCACATTACGCCTTATTTAGCACAAGACGCGTAATTACAAAGTGTGGTGGAGCAGCAGTGTTTGCCTATTGGCACCAAGTCTTCTTTGTGGAGTCCAAGTACAGATTGTATATGTACTGACGGCTTTATTAATATGAGACTGGGATTAGGTGACCAGAAGCTCACATTGGCCTACTAATGCCCTCAGACGGACCAGCCTTCCTCCCAAATGCGAGAATTACCAGATTGCCATTGGAGGCCTTAGATCTGATGACGTAGAGTGGTATGAATGGGTCCGGCCTTGCAGATGGTGAAGGTCATACAAATGTTTGTAGATTGGCACCAGTAGCAAATTTCATCTCCAGTTCTGATGCATTCAGAGGTTTGATTATTAACCACTTAAGACCCGGACCTTTAGGCAGCTAAATGCCCAGGCCAGGTTTTGCGATTCGGCACTGCGTTGCTTTAACAGACAATTTAGCGGTCGTGCGACGTGGCTCCCAAACAAAATTGGCGTCCTTTTTTTTCCTCACAAATTGAGCTTTCTTTTGGTGGTATTTGATCACCTCTGCGGTTTTAATTTTTTGCGCTATAAACAAAAATAGAGCGACAATTTTGAAAAAAATGCAATATTTTTTACTTTATGCTATAATAAATATCCCCCAAAAACATATATAAATTTTTTTTTCCCCTCAGTTTAGGCCGATACGTATTCTTCTATCTATTTTTGGAAAAAAAAAAACGCAATAAGCGTTTATAGATTGGTTTGCGCAAAATGTATAGCGTTTACAAAATAGGGGATAGTTTTATTGCATTTTTATTAATTATTTTTTTTACTACTATTGGCGGCGATCAGCGATTTTTTTTGTGACTGCGACATTACGACGTCCCGAATCGCTCCCCGAGGGAATCCGCCTGCCGCACGCAGCGGGGGGGGGGGGGGTCCCGATCGGACCCCCCACCCGCTAGAAGGCAGGGACGTATATACGCCCATCTGCCTGTCCGTGCCATTTTGCGGACGTAAATAGTCGTGCGTCGGGCGTTAAGGGGTTAAAGTTTAGTATCTCCCAACATAACAAAAACTAATAGCTAGATTCAGAGACGTTTACGCCGGCGTATCAGTAGATACGCCGTCGTAACTCTGAATCTACGCCGTCGTAAATTTAAGCGTATTCTGGAAACCAGATACGCTTAAATTAGGCTAAGATACGAGCGGCGCAAGTCTCCTACGCCGTCGTATCTTCGGGTGCATATTTACACTGACCGCTAGGTGGCGCTTCTGTTCTTTGCTGTGTCGAATATGCAAATGAGCAAGATACGCCGATTCACGAACATACGTGCGCCCGTCGCAATTAGTTACGCCGTTTACGTAAGAGATACGCCGGCGTAAAGATAAAGCTGCTCCCTAGGTGGCGCAGCCCATGCAAGGTATGGACGTCGGAACAGGCCTATCTTTTTACGTTGTTTGCGTAAGTCATACGCGAATAGGGCTGTACGTAAGTTACGTTCACGTCGTAGGCAGTGTTCGACGTATCTTAGGCATTCTATCCGACGCATGCGCACTGGGATACGTCCACGGACGGTGCATGTGCCGTTCGTTAAAAACGTCAATCACGTCAGGTCACGAATCATTTACATAAAACACGCCCCCATGTTCCTCATTTGAATTAGGCGCGCTTAGGCCGGCCCATTTACGATACGCCGCCGTAACTTAGGAGGCAAGTGCTTTGTGAATACAGCACTTGCCTCTCTGACATTCGGCGGCGTAGCGTAAATACGATACGCTACGCCGGGTCAAAATTAAGCCGCCCTACCTGAATCCAGCTATAAAACTGAGCCATTTTAATTAATGATTCTTTTTTTTTGTGAGCAAAAACAAAACACCAGGTGAACCCAAAATATTTATTTGACCACACACAACAAAAGTGTACTTAGGATGTGTCACGTGGTCCCCTCCTAAAAAGAAAGAATTCTTCCCTGACTCCCTTGGGGTGCAAGACTCCTGACGGGACAAGGCTCACTCAAGTCCACCAATGCAAAGGGCCCTTATGATCAGCTAAAGCTGAATAACGAGTACTAGGTGAGCGGCTCTCCAAAATAGAGACCCTCACCCCCAAGGTAAGGGAGGAAGGAACCTAAGGCCACACATCCTTCATGATGTGGAACAACAAGGATAGTCAGCAGATCAGCCAAAAGGTCAGGGCAACAAGCAGATAGGGATAGTCAAAAAACACACCAAAGGTCGGTATATGAAGCAGACGAGGACAGTCAAGAACAGGCCAAGGTCGGTAAACAGTAGGGATGGGCTATCTGTTCGCCCGTTTGCCGAACAGCGAACAATTTGTGGTGTTCGCGGCAAATTTCCAAAAGCCGCAGAACAACCTGTAAAAGTCTATGGGAGAAATATAAAGTGCCAATTTTAAAGGTTAATATGCAAGTTATTGTCATAAAAAGTGTTTAAGGACCCGGGTCCTGCCCCAGGGGACATGTATCAATGCAAAAAAAAGTTTTACATAGCCAGATTCAGAGAGGTTTACGCCGGCGTATCAGTAGATACGCCGTCGTAACTCTGAATCTGCGCCGTCGTACATTTAAGTGTATTCTCAAATTGGGATACACTTAAATGTAGCTAAGATACGACTGCCTGCGCCGTCGTATCTTAGCTGTCTAGTTCCGCCGGCCGCTAGGGGCGTGAACGCTGATTTACGCCTAGAATGCGTAAATCAGCGAGATACGCCTATTCACGAACGTACGCTTGCCCGTCGCAGTAAAGATACGCCGTTTACGTAAGGCGTTTTCAGGCGTAAAGTTATTCCACCAAAAAGCTGGCCTAGCCAACGTTAAATATGGACGTCGTTCCCGCGTCGAATTTTGAAAATTTTACGTCGTTTGCGTAAGTCGTCCGTGAATGGGGCTAGACGTAATTTAGGTTCACGTCGAAACCAATAAGTCCTTGCGGCGTACTTTGGAGCAATGTACACTGGGATATGTCCACAGACGGCGCATGCGCCGTTCGTTAAAAACGTCAATCATGTCAGGACAAGATTCATTAACATAAAACACGCCCCCCTGTTCCTCATTTGAATTAGGCGCGCTTAGGCCGGCACATTTACGATACGCCGCCGTAACTTAGGACGCAAATGCTTTGTGAATACAGCACCTGCCTCTCTAACTTACGGCGGCGTAGCGTAAATACGATACGCTACGCCGGCTCAAACATACGCCGCCCTACGTGAATCTAGCTAAAAAACTACAGTATTTTCAGGGGCAGTGATTTTAATAATGCTTAAAGTGAAACAATAAAAGTGAATGTCCCGGAGGAGCCGCTGATTAGATTTGGGATCGGCGTGTTTAAGTTACCTCTATACTGTGTCCAGGGGTGATGGTGGTATTGAGAGCAATGATAGAATGTCCAGGACCGTTGGTTGCGTTTTCAAATGCTTTTTTATTTTCCCGGTCAAACACGACCAACATGTAAACTTGAGGTAGACAGGATAGGTTGGTGAAGGAAGAGCAACTTCACAGTATCAGGCTATGGATAGTAAAGGCAGTCCTGCCCTTTAGCAATGGTAGTTGTATGCGTCGCCACTCCAGCCGGAGTGGGTGAAGTGCCCCTGGACAGACCTCTCTCACAGGCCTGGCAGAGCGCCACTTAAAGCTTCTGGGAAAGAAAACAAGTCTCTGCCACAGACTTGGCTTTAACCACTTAACGCCCGCCGCACGACTATTTACGTACGCAAAATGTTACGGACAGGCAAAAGGGCGTATATATACGTCCTTGCCTTTCCGCGGGTCGGGGATCCGACCGGGCCCCCCCCCCCCCCCGCTGCGTGCAGCGGGGCGGATTCCCGCGGGGAGCGATCCGAGACGACGGCGCGGCTATTCGTTTATAGCCGCCCCGTCGCGATCGCTCCCCGGAGCTGAAGAACGGGGAGAGCCGTATGTAAACACGGCTTCCCCGTGCTTCACTGTGGCGGCGCATCGATCGAGTGATCCCTTTTATAGGGAGACTCGATCGATGACGTCAGTCCTACAGCCACACCCCCCTACAGTTGTAAACACACACTAGGTGAACCCTAACTCCTACAGCGCCCCCTGTGGTTAACTCCCAAACTGCAACTGTCATTTTCACAATAAACAATGCAATTTAAATGCATTTTTTGCTGTGAAAATGATAATAGTACCAAAAATGTGTCAAAATTGTCCGAAGTGTCCGCCATAATGTCGCAGTCACGAAAAAAATCGTTGATCACCGCCAATAGTAGTAAAAAAAAAAAAATTAATAAAAATGCAAAAAAACTATCCCCTATTTTGTAAACGCTATACATTTTGCGCAAACCAATCGATAAACACTTATTGCGATTTTTTTTTACCAAAAATAGGTAGAAGAATACGTATCGGCCTAAACTGAGGAAAAAAAATGTATATATGTTTTTGGGGGATATTTATTATAGCAAAAAGTAAAAAATATTGCATTTTTTTCAAAATTGTCGCTCTATTTTTGTTTATAGCGCAAAAAATAAAAACCGCAGAGGTGATCAAATACCACCAAAAGAAAGCTCTATTTGTGGGAAAAAAAGGACGCCAATTTTGTTTGGGAGCCACGTCGCACGACCGCGCAATTGTCTGTTAAAGCGACGCAGTGCCGAATCGCAAAACCTGCCCTGGGCATTTAGCAACAAAATGGTCCGGGGCTTAAGTGATTAAACAGGCCTAGTGCTTGGAAGTTAGGACGGTAGAGCAAATCCTCCCAGTATGTCTTTGGGGTCACCGACTGACAGCTTGAATGTGACCTGTCAGTGTCCGGTCACCCAGATCCCCGGTGGTTGGTTCAAGCCCTGTTGGATCACCTGCCTCCGGGTTCTCCTCAGACCGATCCCCCACCGAACAGCACCCAGCTTGTGATCTTCTCAATAGAAGCGGAGACCCAGTAAGTCACTGGGGCCCCTTTGCAGCATACGTTGCTCCGGGCTATGAGAGCCCAGAGTCGGGAACTCCGCGTAGCACGCGACCCCGGCCAGGTAGGCCATAGTGGTGGGGCCTGTGACGTGCGCACACCCTAAAGGTGGGTGCCGCACCTGGAACCAGGAACCCGCGAAGAACCCCGAACAACGGCCTCCGCCACAGAAATACCCCTCCCCAGCATGCCCCGCGAGGGAAAACTCCTCCAATTGGCTGCTGGGAAGAAGCGGCTCCGCCTGGACCCCTCTGACGCCACCTGCCGCTCAGAGATGAGACTGCATCTCTGGGACACAGACTGACCCACAGGACAGATCCAAAATCTTGATGTTAAATCAAAGAATGAGAGCAACATAACTCTCTCATTCTCCCACTAAATTTTAGCATAGCACCTGTATGGAAGTACACAGGCGCTACATGAAATATTCCTTTAAATTTCGTACCTGAGGGGGGGGGGGGTGTATAGTATGCCTGTAAAGTGGCGCATGTTTCCCGTGCTTAGAAAAGTCCCTGCACAAAATGACATTACTAAAGGAAAAAAAGTCATTTAAAACTGATCACAGCTATAATGAATTGTCGGCCCCGGCAACACAGATAAAAGTCATTGAAAAAAGGTGTCTGTCTCTATCACAAGCGAGGGACATAGAGTGTTCAGTTTGCTTATATCAGGTGACTGACTGATCTTCGTACGCCTTCGGATCTAAGATGCAATACTTTGGCGTCCGCTGGGTGGCGTTCCCTTCGTTTTCCGCGGCGAGTATGCAAATGAGCTATTTCCGACAATCCACGAACGTACGAGCGGCCGGCGCATTCCTTTACGGCGTCTCTAGTCACCTTTTTCCGGCGTATAGGTAAAGCTGAGATTTTGCGGCGTATAGATAGACTCGCCATGTTAAGTATGGCCGTCGTTCCCGCGTTTATTTTGAATATTTTAATTTTTTTTTGCGTAAGTCGTCCGTGAATCAGGATGGACGTAAATCACGTCTAAGTTAAAAAAAATTACGTCGTTGCGACGTCATTTAGCGCAATGCACGGCGGGAAATTTAGAAACGGAGCATGCGCAGTTCATTCGGCGCGGGGACGCACTTCATTTAAAAGAAACACGCCCCCTAATCGCCCATTTGAATTCCGCCGCCAGAGATACACTACGCCTCCATAACTTACGGCGCAAATTCTTTGGGGATTTCGAACCGGCCAAAAGTAAGTTACAGCGGCGTAGCGTATCTCACATACGCTGCGCCCATCTATTTCTATGTGGATCTGCCCCATAACCTGTAAAAGGGTTTTAAATCATTGCCTATGGAGATTTTTAAGTACTGTAGTTGGTTGCCATTCCACAGGCATATGGAATTGTAAAATATTTATATATAAAGGCGTCTGCTCACCACTGATTGGAGACAATAAAGCTGCCATCCTTTATAGTGAAAAATGATATAGACATTAAATCAAAAAAGGATTCGGCGCTAATACAACCATAATAGCATTACATTAAAAAGTGTTATATAAATCAAATAAAAAGTCCATAGACAGGCATGATATATCCCACATCATATAATATTATCTTCTATGTTCTGGTAGGGGATCCCCCCCCCCCTAAAAAAAAAAACCACCAAGAGCCCCCACCGCAGTGAGAAATGCGCACTCAGCGATACTTCAGTGACCTCTAAATAAATAAAGGTCAATAAGCACTTTGGGATATTAGATGGCTCATCCAAATGAAGCACAACCTCTTCATTGGATCTTCCAAAAATCTCGGCGTGCGTTCCACCAACCGGAAATTCGGGCCGGGGGCGCGACGCCAGAACAGACCCAGAAGTGACGACACCCGCGGAGCCTTGGGATTTTGTAATTTTTATTTTTCAAATATAAATTTTTGATTGTTTTTTTTTAGACAGGATAAAAAACGATACAGTTCAGTGGAAATCAAAACAGGACACTTACATAGGCGATTGCCTTGAGAGCGATTCGGCACTGCGTCGCTTTAACTGACAATTGCGCGGTCGTGCGACGTGGCTCCCAAACAAATTTGGCATCCTTTTTTTCCCCACAAATAGAGCTTTATTTTGGTGGTATTTGATCACCTCTGCGATTTTTATTTTTTGCGCTATAAACAAAAATAGAGCGTCAATTTTGAAAAAAATGCAATATTTTTTACTTTTTGCTATAATAAATATCCCCCAAAAATATATATATAAAAAAATGTTTTCCTCAGTTTAGGCCGATACGTATTCTTCTACCTATTTTTGGTAAAAAAAAAATCGCAATAAGCGTTTATCTATTGGTTTGTGCAAAATGTATAGCGTTTACAAAATAGGGGATAGTTTTATTATTATTTTTTTTTTACTACTAATGGCGGCGATCAGCGATTTTTTTTGTGACTGCGACATTATGGCGGACCCTTCGGACAATTTTGACACATTTTTGGGACCATTGACATTTTCAGAGCAAAAAATGCATTTAAATTGCATTGTTTATTGTGAAAATGACAGTTGCAGTTTGGGAGTTAACCACAGGGGGCGCTGTAGGAGTTAGGGTACACCTAGTGTGT
Source organism: Rana temporaria (assembly GCF_905171775.1). NCBI lineage: Eukaryota > Metazoa > Chordata > Amphibia > Anura > Ranidae > Rana > Rana temporaria. The sequence continues at coordinate 13,193,056 of NC_053491.1, forward strand.
GTTTACAACTGTAGGGGGGTGTGGCTGTAGGTCTGATGTCATCGATTGTGTCTCCCCTATAAAGGGGATCACTCGATCGATGCAGCCGCCACAGTGAAGCACGGGGAAGCTGTGTTTACATACGGCTCTCCCCGTTCTTCAGCTCCAGGGAGTGATCGCGAGGGGGCGGCTAGAAACGAATAGCTGCGCCGTCGTCCCGGATCGCTCCCCACGGGTTACCGACCGCCGCATGTACCGGGGGGGGGGGGTCCCGATCGGAAACCCCCGACCCACGGAAAGGCGGGGACGTACATGTACGCCCATCTGCCTGTACGTGCCATTCTGTGGACGTATATGTACATGCGGGGGGCGTTAACCAGTTAACAAGCGTTTATTGATTCGTTTGCGCAAAATTCGTTTGCACATTTTTATTAATAATTTCTTTTTTCTAGTAATGGCAGCGATCAGCAATTTTTATCGTGACTGCAACATTATGGCGGACACATCGGACATTTTTGACCCATTTTTGGGACCATTGTCATTTTCACAGCGAAAAGTGCTATAAAAATGCACTGATTACTGTGAAAATGACACTGGCAGTGAAGGGGATCACCAGGAGAGGGAGCGCTGTAGGGGGTTAAGTGTGTACTAAGGGAGTGTTCTTACTGTGTAAGGGGGCGTGGCCGTGCGTGTGACGTCACTGATCGTCGTTCCCTAACACAGGGAACAGACGATCAGTGACGATCAGTGACAGCCACACTAGGTAAAACAGGGGAAGGTTTGTTTACACTTACCTGTCCCCGTTCTTCTCTGTGACCCGATCGCGGGAAAGGGGAGGCGATCGGATCCGCTGTTCCCACGCGAACCGTTGAATTGATAAGGTCAAAAATGGCAGCGGATTTGGACCATTCATGGTGATGGGAATATCTGAAGCCTCGTACACACGATCGGTCCATCCGATGAGAATGGTCTGAAGGACCGTTGTCCTAGGTTAACCGATGAAGCTGACTGATGGTCCGTCGCGCCCACACACCATCAGTTAAATAACCGATCGGGTCAGAACGCGGTGACGTAAAACACAACGACGTGCTGAAAAAAACGAAGTTCAATGCTTCCAAGCATGCGTCGACTTGATTCTGAGCATGCGCGGGTTTTTAACCGATGGTTGTGCCTACTAACGATCGGTTTTGACCTATCGTTTAGGAATCCATCGGTTAAATTTAAAGCAAGTTGGCTTTTTTTTAACCGATGGTTAAATAACCTATGGGGCCCACACACGATCGGTTTTGACCGATGAAAACGGTCCATCAGACCATTGTCCTCTGGTTAACCTATCGTGTGTACGAGGCCCGACAGCTACAGAGGACGATGGAAGTTGTATATACAGAGCCTTGAAAAAGTATTCATACCCCAATGACTCAACTCAGCGACTTAACCGCTTGAGGACCGGCGCACGACTAAATACGCCGGCAGAATGGCACGGCTGGGCACAAGGGCGTCCATGTACGTCCCCTTTAAGATCCCAGCCGGGGGTCGCGAGCGCGCCGCCGGCTGAGATCTTAA